>NW_015113051.1:210413-239864 GCF_001443285.1 Poecilia latipinna
ATATATATAGAACAGTTGCATAAATACACTCAGTTTTAACTGCGTAGGAAACCAAATTGAAAGCATGAATCTGAAAATAAGCCTTTCAAAGTAATTTAACAAAATAGAATGGGTTGTCGCCTGGTTCAACCATACAGGCGACAACTCCCCAGTAATTGCAGTGAAAACAAGAAAAAACTTTACTTACCAGAGATTCTCAGATGAAATTGAGTCCTAGTCCATTAGGATAAATCTGTCACGTATACATCTCCAAAGTGTTATTGTGATCATTACCTAAAGACAAACTAAACCTGGATTTTATGAACAAAACTGAGCTTTGGTTTGGAAGTTGAGTTAATAAATCTGGGAAAGAAAGAACATTGTATTACCCTCCAACAATTTTACCATGCCCAGATCAGTTTGAAATCAGGCCAGGGGGAAAACTTAAATTGATGAAGAAACAAACAAAAAAAAAAAAGATTTTATCAGTCTATTCATGTAATGCAAGAATGGGGGAGAAAAACCCCTTGAATGAATTGTGGTATGTGTGAAGCGCTTCATTCCCTTGATTTTGCTTTCCTAATTAGACCCAGTTTGAGATCAACATCAATGCTTTGATGTTGCAATGGACTGTTCTGGCCACATGCTCCTTTCTCCACATTCCCTGTGCAGCAGGCTAAGAAGGAGATAAATCATCCAGGCTTGAGGCCCAGTGGCTGGGATCATCTCTATCTGCAGAGATGATCCCATCGCTTCTTTGTGTCGATGTCCGTATTAGCAGTTAGCATGAGTTTTTGTCTCCGGCTGTGAGACAGGGGAGGATTTCAGTGTGGCGATGGTGGCCTGGTCAAGTTGAAAGCAGCCTTATCTCCTAATCCTGTTAAATAAATGGCCTGCATTTAAGTTGTAAGTTGGCTGAAGCAAAAATGAAAGACCGTGAAGATATCTTATACCCATCAAGATAAAAGGTGCTCCTTGCTTCTTTCCACTAATGGAGGTGGGGGGAATTAAATAATAGCCACCATCATGGTATTTGTTGTTTGTTGCTTTAGTTAACTATATATGATTTTTTTCCCCCAATTCCTACACATTATGAAATGTATTATTTCTCCATAAACAGAGAAACTATAGTTTTCCATCTCGCGTGATAAGAACTGTAGAAAAAGCAACTCAAAGAAATGCAAATAAGATCAGCAGTACATTGATTACATTTATCATCTGGACTCAAAGCTTGAGAGAGAACTAAAACAATTTCTTACTGTGACATTTGAGCACAAGTGGAAGCCACAATGAGCTTAAGTGTACTACTTCATTTGTGAAGTTCATGCAAAATATATGCATGCTCATATGTGGGTTAGTGATATCATGTGCGCGTCCGACTGCCAGCAAAGTGGGTTGGCCTGGCTTGTGGCCTACGTTTATTTAGCTGTGAATTCTTCCTTTTGATCCAATGACTCACAGCCTGTTTGTGTGACTGGAAAACGCTAAGCTCTGGCAGACAGTGCCCAGCATCACAGCAAAAGCCTAACTTCGTTATGAGTCGGACCCAGACTTTTGGGCACGTTTGGAACACCTTGAGGGACCTTTAGGGATGTCAGCACCACTAACAAAACCACTTCATGGATTTACAACACTCACTCACACACTAACTTATTGGATATTCTGACTATTATTACACTTTTGCTTTTTAAACATATTTCAAATGAAATTATTGCAATTTTTCTGGACTAAGTAATGGGGGAAATAAATAAATCACTCAATGTTTATTCAAAATTTTATCCAATCTTGACTTAAAAAAAAAGAAATAAAAAGCTTTGTTGCACCTCCTCTAATTTTGATTTGAACACAAATATTCTTCATTAATTATGTAGCAATATTGCCATTCAATTTCTTTAAGGTGCAACTTGAAATGCTTTTTGTTCCTTGAATAGACGGCTCATTATCCTCAAAGTTATCATCGTCACTACCCCTACCCGCAGTTGATTATTATTTTTTTTTTATTATTTCGCTACAAACTGAGAAACTAATGCAGCTCAATGCATGCATGTTCAATGCAGCTCTGACCTGCCATGAATCGTGGAGTCAGCTTGAGTAATGTGACATATGCAGGCAGAGGACTGGCTGCATTCTTATGAAGTGGTAGCAAATATAATCTTCACAATCTCCAAAAATGTTCCTTTATGAGCGCAAACATGGTAAAGTATGTTAATCTGAACCTGTTCTCAATTATCGGTTTACATTTACCACACATCTGGGTTTTTAAACCAGCTATTCAGATAACTGCTTCATTCAGTCACACAAAATCAAACAATTAACGTGCATTTCCTTATTTCACAGCAAGAACATGCATCCTGGGGCAGGTTTTGTTCAAGTTTCTTAAACGGACCATTTGGACCCAGACTGCTTTAACGGAGGCGGAAACTTGGGAGTTTGAGGCCATGTTTAAAGACTTCAAAACTTTGCTCCGTTTCCGAAGCTACAGAGTAGTTATTGTGTTGTTTTTGGCGTCATCACCACTAATTTTACTTAATTATGCCATAAATTTAAGGAACTCAGAACATATGCTGTTACTGGCTTAATTGGCACACTGTGTATGTTCCTCATTGGTAGTTTTCTCTGTGTGGCCACAGAATATAAACGGTGTTCCTCTTGCTACCATGCGAGAAGAACCACCAAACTCTGACAGACAACTCTTATAATCAACACATGCTGTGAGGACAAAGCTCCAGGGTATGTGTAAAACAACAAAAGCTCAACTGCTTTTTATCTCGTACTTCTTGTCTGCTTGCTCCTCATCACGAACGACAGCCCTGATTTGAGCTCTCACACAGCAGTGCGGCTCAGACACTCAGCCTGTCTTGCTCCAACTGTGGATCCAGTGTTTTCTAAAACCTGAAAAATGTTGGAACGGAACAATCCGAGATGTCTCTCTCACTGAGTTTGAACAGTACAACTTGGGGAACAATTCATCACTCCCTGTTTTTAGTGTATTTCTACCTCTTGACTTTGTAGAAATGGATCCTGGTATTGATTCTATCATTTTCTCAGCACAATCTTTTAAAAAGCAAACAGGAAAAAGAGAGAGAAAAACAAAAAAACAAAGCTGCAGTGCATTTACAAAGTATTCATACCCACTGAGCTATGTCATTTTTCTACATTACCATCACAAACTTTGTTTTGTGATTGTATTTGATGACTGTGCATAGATTTGCACATTCTTTCTGGGATGGCGGATGAAATATACCTGGTTTTATCTTTTCTAGGAAGAGAAAGAAAATGATGCATACTTTTCATACACAAACACCACTTAGTAAAATAATCTCCTCAGTAATCTATTGTAAAATCCAGCTGTAAAATAAAGACATCAGAGGTTTGTTAGAGTATTTGTGAACACAGAGCATCAGGAAGACCTAGATGAACATGCTTTAAACTGAGCTAAATTATGAGACAATAAAGCTTGTTGGTGTATCCTGCTGCTCCTCCAGGGCTATGTTTGACATTTTTTATTTCATTATTAATAATTCTTCTTCATGTTTGGTTCGTGAGCTTTGGAGATCTTCCCTTTTTTGGCAGGGTTGTTGTTGAGCCAAATTCTTTCAATTTCCTAATAATAGCTTTAACATTTCTCAAGGGGATAATTAGAGTATTTTATTTTACAACCCAGCCCAGGATTGTGTTTATTTCCCTTAGTTTTGGTATGAATGTTTTTTTTTTTTTTTTTTGTTATTCTCTCTTAAAGCTTATTCGGTATGCTTATTTAGTATGCGGTATTGTTTTCTTACAATACCACAGGTTCTAAGTCGCTTCAACACTGAGCGCGTCTTGAAATTCAAGGTTTTAGCACTGAATGAATACTTCATTCAGGTTGGAGCATCATTATTTGGATTTTTTGTGATCGTCCTGAGTTGTGATGATCAGACACAGACTGGGAAGAAAGCAAGATAAGAGAATTTATAAATAGTGTGGTTGTGTGAGAAACAGACTTTGCAAGGCCAAAGGGACATGAAGGGGGTGTTAGGAGCAGTACTGGCAGTACACTCTGTAATTGTGTGTGTGAGCGTGTGTGTGTGTGTGGAGCCCAGATGGACTGTACTAAGGTTACTTGGAGAGAAGAAAAGACTCATGTTGCTTGGGAAATGGACTGGCGTACAAAAACTTGTTAAATTTGCTACATCTTTATAGAAAAGCAGATCTGCTTTTCAAGATGTTGTTGTCCTGCATCGTCAGCTGTCAAAATTCACTTGTGCTAAAGATGGATTTAGACGGGGAGGCGATGCAGCCAGAGAAAAACAAAGAGATAAACAGAGAAGGTAAACAACAGAAAGCTGTTTTCTGCTTGTGTTTACGAAAGTTTGCTTTATACTTGCATGGAATTAGGTGTTGGAGAACAAACTCCTACCAAATGATTGTCAAAGCAAAATCCTAATTCAGGTTTGTTTGCATACACTGTGTTGATGCTTTGACCACATTCGTCTGCCAAAACAATCACGAGGTTTCTACGTGCTATGAACATGGTCAGATGAGTAAACTGTAAATAATGTTCGTTTATTTAACTGTGAAATTACTGTTTGGACAATGTACACAATCTCACTGTAGAGTTGATGGTTTTCACAGTAAAACTACATTATTTTCAGCAGGTCTGTACTTTATTACATATGACTGTGGATTGCATTCTGGTAAACATCTTATTACAGCCTCCTCATTAGTTCAGGTTCGTCTGACCTAATTACCAGATAAGGCAAGCTGTCAAGGATTTATTTATTTATTTATTTATTTTTTAATTAATTTATTTATTTTGAAAATGGCATCAATTCTGCCACGAGTGCCATAGCTCTCACATGCCTGGTTTACTCAGCATTTACACAACTGCATCTCAACCTTCTCAGCAATGGCCAAACAAGAAACGATTCACTCACCTCTGGATGCTGGATGGTTGAAACTGAAAAAATAAATTGATTGCATGACCGGCACGGCTTCTCACAGAGCATAGAAATTTCATGAATTTCATGAAATTTCATGACTATTTTTAATTCTTCATGGCAAAATAAATATAGTTATGTTAAAAGTAAAATACCTGGTCATGATTCAGCAGAACACTATGAAAACAAAAATGCACAGCTATTCAAAAGCAGAACATGTACTTTAAGCATTTTTTTTTTTTTTTTTTGTAAAGTGCTTGAGGGATCGGGTAAATGGTAAACACCTTTCCTCTATGCACAACCTGGTTACAGAACAACACCCCAACAAGAAAACTGTTAACCAAGCTGCTACAAACACACCAGGTATCCACTGCTTTTATTTATTTATTTTATAAGTCATGGAGGACCGCGTCTAGACACATCATTTGTTTTTGGAGTCAACTATGGAGCTTTCAGTGTGTGTTGTCCACATGTTACACAAAATCTGAGCAACATCCAGCTTGAGCCTATCTCTCTTGTGATCCCTTAAATCTCTGAATTGCTGAAGCATTACTGTTCTGATCACACATTTTCTGCAGAAAGCCCAATAAGTATCCACCTCACTATCCCCCATCTATGTGGACAGATGACCGAGTTATAGTCCCTGTAACCTAATAGGAAAAAAACAAAACAAAACAAAAAAAAAACACACAACACTCAGGCAATAGGAACAAACTAGAGCATTGAGGAGATTTAGGATATAAAAAATTCTAAGTACTCTGTGTGCTTTTCTGATTAACTTGTGTATTGCATCTGCACCGGGAAACAATGCAACAATTCAATGAATGAAACCCGCCCACTCTGATGTCATAGAAATTAAGCATTGTATCTCTATGCGGTTAGTCGTGCTTGCCCTCCCAGTCATCCACGCTGCATACCCGTTGGCTTTATCAATATTTATTTTAGGCGCTGAATTTTGAATCATAACTTATATAATGATTTGATTATGCATTGACACAAATTATTTTGCATCCTTTCTTTGTGAGTCGGCGTGTGTGAGACAATCTGCGGCTCCGCATGAGCTGCAGGGGCAGTTCCATAAAGTTTAATTATATGTTGCATTCCCAGTGGAGGGCCTGAGATTAAACCAAATTAAATTGTGTTGGGGTGCATAAAACGTTTCCGTGCTGCAGAGCAAATGCATGCAGCGCAGCCGAAGCGACTGAAGTTGTGGCATCTCTTTTGCAGGTAACATGGAGTGACAAGTTAGAGTTCATATGGTTTTGTCTAGTTTGATTTCGTGAGCATTAACCAAGTGCGAAATGTTAATGACATAACGTGCGAAGAGGGCAGAACGTTTCGAGAAGTACTTCCATGTGTCATCTTAATGTCACATGGAAGTTTTGGGCCTTAGTTTTAAAGTGCCACCAAAATCATTTTCTATTGACTTCAGTATGAGAAAGTTCATATGGTTATTATTGTGAAGCTTTACCAAACATGAACAGCTTGGTAAGAACCTTTTATAGCTCACAATCTGCTAATGTTCTAGGTTAACAAACCGAATGCTCTTCTTAAACAGGACATTATGTGCATTGATGTGGTTTACTTAATTTAAATTGGCTTGATGAAAGCACTATATAAAAAAAACACAGATAAACCTGACAAAAACATGCATAAACTGACTGACAACCAACCAGGCATTTGTTTAGAACAGTGGTACTCCAGAGAAGATGTTAATGATTTATTGAATTGAACTGTCATTGTTAGTGAGACTTAAAATCCTACACCTCAAGTACGAGCTGAGTCGAGTCGAGTCGTGCATCTTTAAATCCGAGTCTGATATTTGTCGTTTAGTGGCTTATGTGTGTCAATCGTGTCGCCATCTGCACCTTTAAAGGGACAATCAGGCAGGTGTAACCTGCCCAGATGTTTAACTACACCTTTCAGTAAAGAGCAAGAGGTTTTTCTTCAACAAAACTCTTTGCAATGTTTTTCAAATTTTTTGCTCAGGTGCAAAGGTCAGCTATTTTTTTAGTTTTCAAACTAAATGCATTTTTTTAGCTTGTACAAACCATAATCCTGACATTGACTCAGTTTGACTCTGATTTTTTTAAGATATGTTGGTTCTTGCAGTCTGTAAAGAATTAGATCAGAACAGCATAAGCATATGGGCTCACTTACTCCCTCTTTTGAGAAACGGAGGTACTGCTTGCCATACCTTTTGCTTTTCAGTGTGATTTTTGTTGCCAGTTGGCAAAACTGAGTATGCAATAAAAAACATTGCAGAAGTGTAATAAAACAGGAAAAGGTTCAACTTGATTTATGCTGTATCTGCCCTCTAGAGCGAGACTCAGTTTGTCTCATTTGGCTTAGTTCACATATTAGTCTCAAAAACAAACATATAAAAACCGTATTATTATTATTATTATTATTATTATTGAAGCAATAATGGTGACCACACATAAACTGAGCCAAATAAGCATATTTTTTATTGTATTGTATTATTTTTAGTATATCTGTGTATGTAGTTTAGTTAAATATAATTAAATTTCATTCCCCATAAAGACCCAACAAAACTAAAAAACATACTGGAAAATATTAAATTGTGAGAGAATTTAGTGCGATTGCGAGTTGGAATTATTACACAAGTCCATGTTTACAGGACATAAACACCTTGATACCCTGACCTCCACATCATTACTTGAGTTTCATACTTCTGTTGCATCACCAATTGAAAGCAGACTGGCCTCCAAAAGAATACATCAGTCCTTCGATGCTCTCTGATATTATATCTGCTTTAGAGAAACAAACATTAAAAAAAACAAAAAAAAAAAAAACCTATTGGTTTGTACTCATAATGGTTTTAGCCAATAACTATTACTTAACCCGTTTTTCACATGTTAAACACTTTGGATTTAATTCAAGTCTTCCTGCGTCTCTGCGTAAGATTTCCAGCCCTTGTTCTTTGCAAATTAGAAGCAAATTTGTCTCTGGTGAACCCCACAATAAAGATATTGGATCATTCCTCTCAAAGGCTTTTCTGTAGCACTCGGTATGGCTCAGAGTGCAATTTCTGCTTATTTTAAAATCATGTCAAAACACGCCAAGAGCTTAATTAGGATTTGAGCAGCGATTATGTTTTTATTATTATAGCAATAATAGTATGGCACATTTTATATTTAGCTGTGTTAATCTGTGGACAAGTCTTTATAATACTGTAACAAATACAGGATTGGAACATGGAGTTGTTTACAACTCTTGGGCAGCCTAACGTCGTACTGTTTTTTTTTTTTTTTAAATTAACGCCTGGACCTGAGGACCTTTTTTCCTTTTTTGTTTGTTTGTTTTTTTGTGTTTTTTTTTCTCTTTAACGGGTTACTTTTGCAGTCGGGCCATATTTTCTGCATGCTCACAGTACCAGAAATGAAGACCAGTAAGTAAGAGCAGACATGGCTTCCATATGTTGTTTCCATATATGTTCTCTGCAGAGAGTTTCTGTGAGAAAATAATTATAGAAATCACATCCAGTCCAGATGCAGTTCATGTGGTGAGTGTCTGCACATGGCAAAAGTTAGCAGCCTACTGAGAAATTATAAATAACCACTGGCGAAGGAGGGCGGACCCGACTCTTTAAAGACTTTTCCATGGCTCAAGCGATTGTAAAGCTACTTTTGGTTTTAGAGACACGTCATTCCAAAGGTTATGCATTTTCTCAGCAGGCATTTTCTGTGTGTTCTACAAACTATTCTCGTTTCATCATAGACATTATCTTATCATTTCTCTCGATATCAATCCTTTTAGGTTTGCATACAAACTAAAAATAAAACGGTAAAAAAATTCACCAAAAAAAGAAAAAAAAGAAAATCAAATTCCAAATTAAAACACATGGTGGTTTTTATTTTCAAACATTAAATATTCAGTTTTCTGAGGCGAGAAACGGAGGATGATTAACAGCTTCTGTCTTGCTTAATTTCCACTTGAAACACAACACTCGGTAATACCTTTACGCAGATGCAGCACATCGTTCTCGACACCTTCAAATCACAAATCATTTCAATAATTTTACTTCCTCTGAGCTTAGTTTGGTAATATAACAAACTCAGACTTCTGTAATTATTAACACTACCTGACATCCTCCCCATTGATATCAATTTCTTCATGTGATTAATTGGCCACTGCAGCAGAAAGACGTATTCTTCACACTTCGTTTGTGCATTTATGCTCATTTAGTCCCCATATCTCCGTAGAACCAGTGTGACATCTATTTTATTTCATTTATTTATTTATTTATTTTTTTGTGATGATGGTTCACATTAGACTGCCGCAGTCTCGACTCTGAAACCTGCACAATGCACAGGGGACAAAAAAAGGTTTCCATTCAATTACTAGACCCTTCTGCCCCTTCGCGCTCTGCAGAGCTGATAATATACCTACAGTATGTGCCCATGTGTGGGTGTCTGCACACTGGCCGCAATGCTATCATTCCTCTCATTCCTCTGAAAGCAAGACATGCTTCAGAGGGATTATCTCACTTCATGAACAACATGGTGACTAAAGATTCTTTGTTCATGTATAGCAACCTCATGTTCTGTTCTACACGCTTTTACACACAGAAGCAAATAAAATTCATCCAAATGTGCAGCCTTTTTTTTTTTTTTTTTTTCCCGTGGGGTAAAGAATTACTTTACCGTGTAAAATTATCATGTTGCCTTGAAAATAATTGAGAAAATGAATTTACTTACATTTTGTTACAATACAACCACAAAATTTGAGGTATTTTGTGAGGACTTTGTGTGAAAGACCAACACAAAGTAGTGCATAATTGTGATTTGGAAGGAAATTTACTTGGTTTTCAAAATCGTTTTATTTATAAAGAATCCAAAAAGTCTGGTTTGCAGCCCTGAGGACACCGTCTCAACTATGAAGTTTGGGGTGGTAGCATCATTTTGTGTGGCTGTGTTGTAAAGAAAAGAACATTATTTGAAAATATTGAATCACTATTAGAAGGATGATGATTCAAAGCGGTAAGAAAAAAGGTTACATTTTTTTAATGCCGCGTATATAAATATCTACTTTCAAACGGATGTTAACGTTTATGTGGCCTGGGGTTTATGCAAAACTAAAAGTTCATCCATCAACACCATCACCAACCCTGGATGCTGAATGCAAGATTTGAAAACGAGACAAATGACACGATAGAAACTACTATAAAGAAATGTCACAAAATCATGTTTTGATGTGATTTAAAAATTGTCTAAAACTTCATTTTAATGTGTTTTAAAAACAGAAGTAAAATCATTGCATTCTTGAATTTTTCTTTGACATAAAATGAACTTTCATGTCTGTTAGCAGGAATGCTGGTTCATTACTGCAGCAAATTTCAGTGATCATATTTGTAGGGGAAAAAGTGTCTTGGTTTGCATCCAGACTGAACTTGAAGTAGAGAAATGCTGTCAACTTTTTGTGCTTGATGTTCTGAAATGTACTGTTTTAGTTATTTCTACTCATTAGATCTTTCCTGTCTTAAAAGCTACGAGGGATAGACAAGCTCCATGCTGACTCATGCTGTCGGGCTTTACAACTGCTTTTCTAAAGTTTGTGGTCAAATCATCAAAGTAGCTTCCCCTCAAATGTTAAAATGCTTGGGGAGAAATGAGCAACAACAAAAAGCAATCTGATCAATTCAACATTGACTATTATAGTCCATTAAGTTTAATATTTTACTTTATGCAAAATTTCAAAGTGACTGCTTCAATAAGAAATAAGGCAGGTAACAAAAGTTAAAAAAAATATTTTTTTTTAGACAAAGGGGGTTCGAAGTTTGGGAGTATTTCAAATCAGCTGGCAATTTATCTATTTATTAGTTAAACAGAATCCCAGCACAACACATGCACATCTAACAAAACAGATGAACTGACAGCTTGTGTGTTGTTAAGGCATTAGAAGAAGATTTGTGCACTTCTACAAAACACAATTCACAATGCAAAAACTTTCCCCTTGCTTGTTCAATGACTTCTTTCAATGCATTTCTAGAAACATAAATAAGGTCAGGCTAAACTTTAAGAGAAAAATTAATTTAGTAATTTAAGAGGAATAAAAAGGTTTATAAAATAAAATGAAATTAATATCCACCTTTTCCCAGATTATTTGCTAAGGGTAAGAAAGCAATAGAAAACCCAACAGCTATGCTCACTAAATTCTGTTTGACTGAAATATTCTTTAAAATGACATGTTTGAAATGGCAGCAACACTGAGTTCAGTCAATTAAATGTCTGACAATCGGTTAGTGAAGAGAATAGAATATACTTTATTGATCCTCAAAGGGAAATTGCTCTTTTGTTGACAGGCTGCTGAGACAGAGATGGAAAATGACAAAGGGACCAGATGAACTAATCAGGAGAGATATGGTACAGCTGTGGTAGGACGAACACAGTGAAGTTGAGGGAGATGAACTAAATTCTTGGCTAGAATTGGAGCTGAACAAACACTCAAAATTCAAAGGGGAAAAAATACTAACAGAGGACTAACTCCAAATGTACAAAGAGCAGAACACAAGAAAAAACTAAAAACAAATGAATGAACTAATGTGACAACAACTTACGAACAATAAAATGAAGTAAATGTGCCAAGAACTATCCAATCCAACATAAATAAACATCAAGGAAGTAATCAAAATACAAACACAAATGAAAACCAGAACCCAAACACACGAGGATTGTAAGAAAAAGTCCCTTTGTTTGAATAGCAGCAGCCTGACTAAGGAGACCCAGATCTCGCCACGTCATCCATTGAGTGAATTACATACATTTTAATTTGCTGATTATGACTGTAGTTTCAACTTTACCAAGTCTTTTTATGTCATTAAGCCGTCTCTGTTGCCTGTAAGTGAAAATCCAGAGATAATTGATATTTTGACCAAACATATGATTACGTTAGCCTCTTTTTTTTTTTTTTTTACATTAAATACTTGCATCGTCAAGAACATGATTGGATTGTACCCAGATAGCAAGATATGAGTGAAACAACATTGATTTTCAACATTGGTTACTTGGCTAGAATTGGATGATTGTTTGATGGTTGATCCACCCTCAGTTGTCGACCTCAACCAAAAATCAACCATTCTGACTGTAATTCAACGCTGAATTACCATCATGTGCTATCTGGGTCATTTTCTGTCAATCACACTAATGCATTAACTTGATATCTGATATATCTCACTATTTTGCAGCAGCAATAATATTCCTTTTTTTAAATATACATATATTTCATGCCGTCATTTAGATTTTTATTTCTGTTGGCGAAAAAAGGGTCACTTTCAAGTTTCAGATTTCCTCCTTTGCCGTGGTGGATCGTGTTTTCTGCCTTCCATTGATGAGAGCTTTGCATATCCTTGCACTCACGCATATATTATCAAATATTATTTCAACGTTTAATATGAAAGCCAAATCTTCAGTGTTCAAATTTGTAAAGAAAAAATGTTTACAGTTCCAGCTTTACATTCTCTTTTCCTGTTTTCTTCTGAAAGGTAAAAAAAAATGAAATCATGTTCATGTTCAAATGTGCAGTCCATCCAACACGCTGGATTCTAGGAATAATTTATTAGTTGAGATAAACGTCTATTTTGAGCTTTTGTCACAATTAAAACTATTATTATTTTGAAACCAACAGTAGTTCAACTTCTGATGGTGACGGGCTTGGAGTTTGCCAAAGCAAGCCTGATGAATAAGTGCGGTGGCGGGTACAGAACCATGAGCTTACAGCAAGATTTCCTGTCTGAATCTCAGCTCTGTTTGCCTGTCTGTGGAGAAACTGATCCAGCTTTCCAAAGCCCGGGTAATTCCTGGAATAAATCTCTGTACCGTTTCCAGAGGAGGAGATGAAACAGGAGAAAAATGGACTGCAGACAGAGCAGGAGATTAATCAATCAGTCAGCCTTTAATTAAATAGACTGTTTTCAGCAGGCATGTAGATAAAAGTGCTTTAATTACCAAAAACCACAAACGCAGCCAAATTTGCTTGGATTAGATATCCACGTGAATAAAAGTAAAATAGAAATTCTACAGTTAATAAAGTCAAAAATAAAATAAAAAACATTAAAAGGAGTTATAAAATGGACAGAAAACATTCAGAATTCCAAGTGCTGTGCATGTCAACCAGAAAGGCAGATGTAAAGATAAAAGAAACAGATCACAAAAATATGCAGCGATTTATGGTCAGACTTGGAAGCGTCACTAAAAGTATGAAGTATAATTTTTTTTTGACTGAATTTAAAGGTAGAGTGCATCTGACTCTTTAATGAAAACATACTGGTAGCACCGTAGTAGGGGGATATAACAGCTGAAGGCTATGCTAGACTGGGAAACTATAGGAAATCCTGCATTCTCACAGCAAAGCACTCCATTAGGTTGACAGGGGACTGGGATATCTTTAAGATTTGATGGGGCCTGGGTGCTGGGAGCTCTGAAAGCACAAAGAAAAATGTGAAAATCTGTTCTGGCTTGTAGAGGGAGCCACTGCAGATTGTACAGTCGAAGAAATGTGGTTTTACTTATGTTCTTGCAAGGGCTCTAGCTTCAGAATTTTGGATGAGTTGAAGACTTCTTTGAAACTGATGGAATGTCCAGAAATTAATGAAATATAAGCGTCGAAGCCAGAGGTGAAAGAAGGAATTAACTTTTTGTCAGTGTTGTACATCGTAGAGAGAAGAGCACAAATATTTAAAGATAACTCTTAGTTTCCTAAAGTTTGCTACCTAAAGAGCTACCGTCCTGCAACTTTTAGACGCATCCTTACTCCAACAGACTGGGATCAGCTCTGAACAGGCCTGCTAACAAGACGTTCATTTGATTCAGGTGTGTTGGAGCAGGGAAGCATCTGAAAGTACAGGATGGCAGCTCTCGAGGACTGGACTTGAGCACCCCTGATCCAAACAAGAGAGGGATTGGGGGAAAAAAAAAAATATATATATATATATATATATATATATATATATATATATACTCACGGTTGTTTTTCAAGGAAAAACTAAAAAAAACCAGTGTTTTTTTGAGGGAAATATTCTGTAGACTGTTCTGAAAAATAAAAAAAAAATCTGTCACATCTGATGTTAAATTACACTCAAGACAAACTGGGTGGTGGTAGCGTTATGCTTCTTGGTTGCTATGCTTCTTCATGACTTGTCATAATTCATGGAACCAAGAATTCTGCCATCATCCAGAAAAATCCCAGACAAAAATGTCTGACCATCAGTTTGCAACCTTGAGTTCAAATGCATTTAGGCTTTGCAGCAGAAACAGAAAAACAAAATTCACAGACAAAATCATAGAAAACTCCTAATACAAAGTCACCATTTACAAATTAAACATGTCAACAAACTCCAAGCTATCAAACAAATGGATGGTAATTTTATCCTACTGATACTATGAAATAACTTTTCTAGACCTGAAGATTTTCTTTTTGCATGTAAAACTCTGAATAATAAAGCTCCATGATATATCAGAGATCTGATGATTCCCAACATAATGATTATGTCCACGCAAAAAGTATCTTTATGTTGATTCTGCGCTTGACTATTGAGTATTCAATTGGGTAGCCTAGCACCTGTGTGAAAATAAACAGGTTCAAAATAGCATGATGTTTTTTTTTGTTTGTTTGTTTTTATTTGTGCATGCTATACGTCTTAATCGCTGCCAAGCAAAACAATTAAAAAGTACATGTATTTGCATTTTGCGTCGTGAGCATGTTATTGCTCATGCGACAAAAAAAAAAAAAAAAAAAAAAAAAAGCCCAACTGTCAGTAGAGGTAATCAAACAGAGATAAATCACCACTGATGAGCTAAGAGAAGCATTCACTGTAACAAGCTGTGAACAGCTGTTGCCTGTTCTTGGAGCTTATTAGACAACGGGGGCAGGTGGGCTGATCAGATGATCAGCTCTGCACCGGTGTGCTGGCTAGCTCCGAAATGGAAAGAGAACTGAAAAGCTTGTAGAACATGAACGTGTTTTGACATTTGTGTCACTCACTGTTGAACAAAAAAGCCCCTGCAGACAAAGAAGAACACAAACGATTCCTAATTCAAGAAGTTACGTGAAGGTGGCATCGCAAGAAGTGCAACGTACAGAATAAATCCTAGACCTATCCACCAGGTTTTGGAGGTGAAAGTTGTGGTTTAGTTGAGTGGTATAAGTCTGTCAAGTTGCCAGTTGTGATCACAACCTCGCAGATGTGGTTTAGGAAAACACATCTGTCTATTGACATGAGATCAACAAAAAAACATTTGCTTCAGTCTTTGGCTTTCTCTCTGGTAATTATAATAGAAAACAACCCTTATTCCTGGGCAGAACCTTTAGCTTCCTGTGGTCAGTGGTCATTTAGACGACTCTGCCTCTTATTTCTCCATCTTAGTGGGATGTCGGATTGGCCCGAGGGCAGCTGTGCTTACTATCCAGTAGCTTTCCACCATCAGTATATGAAAATGTGTGTGTGTGTGTGTGTGTGCGTGTGTGTGTGTGTGTGTGTGTGTGAATGGGTGAATGACTAAATGTAAAGTAAAGCGCTTTGAGGTCCTATGGACTTGATAAAGCAAGTACAAGCCAGTTACCGTTTGCCACTGTTGGAATTACAGTCCAAGCATACTTTTACTTATTGAGGCTCATTTTGACAAAGTGGCTGTAACTCTCAGTTCTGCAATATTCCAATAAGTATAAAGATTAAAATCCTCTAGAAAAAAAGATTCCACATAATCTTCTTATATGAGAAAAGGATTAGGGAATATTAATTTAGATTTGATCAAGATAATTTGGAAAACTAAATAGCATATTTCCGAACAGAGCTTAAGGGAGCTTTCCTGTACTGTATTTTATATATATATATATAGCTTATAAAACATCCCTCCCTGTAACGCTTGCATAGCGCTGAGTTGAAAGGAGCAAGCAAATCTCCATTGTCTAGATTCATAGTCATCACTCAGAACAGAGGTCATATAAGCCTTTAGAGCCGTTAGGAGCATAAAAGAAAATTGACCATAGACACCCGAAGAGAGCTTCGATAACATATGGTGCTTAAACAGTCGATAGCAAAGTCTGTGTAAACCTGTCTGTGTGCGAGGCCGACATGAACGCACCTGGTGGTCCAGCAGCAGACTGCTTTGTGCTGGCACCGTAAGAGGTATTGAGTCCGATAACCGAAATGCAACATGTTACACAAGCCTTTTGTGGAGACGGTTACCTATCTGTCTATCTGTTGCTTTTAACTCTTCGATATGTTTGTTGGCATCTGTTCAACATGGGAAAGGTCATTTCTGCAATTAGCAAGAAACAAATTTAACCATCTGGAGTTTTCCAGTAACCCTAGCAATACGTGGGGGTGCTTTGTAAAAGCATTCATAGCATACCCTTTGAACTCTTTCATATTTTGTCTTAAGTAACAACCAACTGCAAAGTATTTTACTTATATTCTATGCGTGAAGTGGAGTGTACATATAGTGCATTCTGAAAAATCTGAATAATTACATACATGTGTTATATAAAAATCTTTTACAAATATCATGTCATTTCTTATGATTAAAAAAAATCCTTTTTTTTTTTTTGTCTTTTCTTTCCTTCCCTTCAGTGCTGTGTTCCACACCAGCATAAGACAAAAATAGAATCAGGTAATTTTGGAAAGACAAAATTTATGAGGCAGGTCATCCCTGTTTTCGAGTGGTATCTGCCCCTCCAGCCAAACTGTGGCTCCTTCATTTTAAAGATAAACTTGGTGTTCATCATCATTTCCATCCAGGTCATTCGGTGGGCAACAGAAAGGAGGAGACCCACTAGCAGACTTCAAGTCTGTGTGTCATCTTCTGTTGTGTCACAATGACCCTCCATATCTGGACAAAAGCTCTGCATCTTTCTTTGCAATTTATATTTCTGGAAAAGTGACACATCTATTTTAAATCAAACAAAACTGATGTTTTTAAATTTCTAATTTTGTGATGGTTCAGCTACCTTGTTTCAGGATCAGACTTCTTACATATCTAGCTGATGCGAGTTAACTTTCTGGAGCCGATTATGTCAGAGTTCATCGCTTTGGCCCTGATGTGCTGTCGTGGGGTTTTGATGCCTCATCATGTAACCTCTCTGAGAAACAGGGAACACCTGTCCTTGGACTCATAAGTTATGCTAATACATGCAGACACATGGTGGCCCACTGCCTGACCTTGCTAAGAGAGCCTGTGTCATTGGAGAGGATGGTGGTGACCGCGCTGCAGGACACTCTCTGGCATATGTTCACTCAGTATAGTCTTAACAAATCCAGTGTGAGC
The DNA here is from genome assembly GCF_001443285.1 of Poecilia latipinna. Classification (NCBI taxonomy): domain Eukaryota; kingdom Metazoa; phylum Chordata; class Actinopteri; order Cyprinodontiformes; family Poeciliidae; genus Poecilia; species Poecilia latipinna. The sequence continues at coordinate 227,596 of NW_015113051.1, forward strand.
TAGCTGTTTGAAGCTGCTTGCTGGTATAAGCACAAACTATACAAAATCAGAACAAAGCAATAAAACAAATCTGGCCAAAGATCTGTTTGATAGTCAAATGCCCCTAATAAGAGGCATTGTTGTGGTATATGTAAGAACACAGATGGAAAACTCTGTTGCAACAACACAACTAAAACTGTTTCTATGTATAAGCTAGAGTCAGTTCATGTAGCACAGCTAGCTGCTACGGGAAGTTTGAAAGTTAATGTTTAAAACTCCAAAAAGTTGAGTTATTGTGTATGATTTTTTTTTTCTTAAGCTACTTTTGATGTGTGTCTGTAATCATTATCCTTTGAACTGGTTGACCACTGGTCTAACCTAAACTCCACACAGAATTTATCTTGTTAAATGTCATAATTTACCAATATTAATTATGATACCATTGAATTATATCACTCTGTGTTCACTGAAAATACATAATTTGGCTGACATGAACCGGTATTCCCGTAACATTGACAAGATGCCACCTGTGAATCATTCTGGCGGATTTGTCAGCAACTAACCAGTCGGAGGTCGGGATTTGTCCCTAAGTACACGCCCCTTAGATGGAGGAACTGAACCTTTAACGCTAACGCACTGCGGACTGAAGATTTAGAGGGAAATAAAAGGAAGTCATAGTTACACATTGACGGTGGGGAACATGAAATCTCGACAGCCCGTACCCAGAGTGTGTGGAGGGCGGAAGACAATTTATTAAATTTCCAAAAACCCAAACAGAGTCTGGAATAATGCAAGGAATGGAGCAAGGCCTGCAGCCGAATGCAGGTCTTGCTCCATTTCAGGTGCAGTTGAATGAAACTGGAATCAACGGGAACTACCACATGTTCGGCTGCAAGAATGTAACCGGTAGTAAACATCCTTTTCTTTTTCTTTTTTGTCATAATGACAATTATTGATAGTCAAATGGAAGCTCCACAACTGAACGTAGTTATGATTGATTTTATAAACGTAAATTCTAATTTTACCCCTACGGCAGCATGAAAACATGAACTGCAGTAACTGCAGGATTTACATAGAAGCACCTTTTTATGCTAATGTTTATTTTTCACAAGCCTGTCTTATTTAAGTCGTTACTCACACGATTTTGCAAAATGCATCAAGACTTTGTGCCGCTCTTTCTTCCTCTGGCTGCAAAAGACATGGGCTTTAACATTGGTTTCTCTGTTTCCAGAAAATAACCTTACAGACTAGTTGGATAATTTTATTGCCTGTTTTTGTGCTGACTGATGAGGCAAAAATGACTCAAAAATTGTCTTGGGTACGGCCACTATGTCTGCCTTTAGCACCGTTTGTTTGTCAGAGGTTTGCTTTACTTTCATATGGGGTGGAGCCGGCGTCATGTCACTTGAAAGATTTGATCTCAAATTGCATTTCGCAGAAGTGGAACACATAATTTATGTAAATACATAAAGCATTTCTGAATTTGAATCAAAAATGTCAAGCCAATGAAGTTTACAACCTCCAAAAGAAAATAGATACAATAGTGACAGTGCATGATACTCCAACAGAACAGTTTTTGTTGTTTTTTTCCCCCACTTGTCTGACAAGATAGCTGATTTTCTCTGCATGCAACCTGTTTGCACATGTACAGGCGATGGACATTTGAACACTATTGTCAATGACAATCACACAAATTATGCAACTGCACACAAACTCTCCCAAACAGTCAGGCAAGACTTTGGTTGAGTGACTGTTTGTCTAGGAAGAGGGATATTATTGTCTGTCTCTCCCATTTGCCTTCCGAGTGCACTTTTCAAGGTGCAGGGCTTGGTATCTCCATAGAAACAGCAAAGCGACCAGGAGTGAGGGGAGAGAGAAGAAGGTGGGCGGTGGGGGGGGGGGTGGATTTAGGCGTGGGCAGGGAACATGGGAGGACGTTTTTAGGCACGTGGGGGGCGGCTGGTCTTCTGGTTTTCAGACAGACGAACAGGGCACAGAGACTTGGGAACACGGTGACATTTGTGTCGTGACAGCAGAAAATAAAAGTGAAAAGGGAGTGGCTTTCTCTGGAAGGGTTTCTGTGTGCATCTTTAGTGACATCTTTGCCTGCGTGCTCCTGAACAACCTTGAGGAGAACTGTTCTCTCAGAGCCCAGGTATAATCCTGATTCTTGGTGAAGGCTGACCTCTCGCTGTAAGTCACACACCCCCCTTGCTGGTCAGCGTTTGTGAGGCACAGACCTCCAGGTATTACTGGATTGTGTTTACATGTCCATGTGTCCACGATGGCCCAGAACTGTCCGCCTCTGTAGATTCTTCTTTTCCTTCTCATTTTTTTTCTTTAATTTGACCTTTATTCTACTGCAGTCACTTTTGGCTGTCTCTTTGTCTTGGTTTGACAAAAAAACTCAAAATGCTTTAGAGAGCAAATTTCTCTTGAATTGTTGTTCCTCTCCTGACTCGTCACATCTGTCTGAAGGCAATTTTTCGTTATACCCAGGTTGGATGACTTTTCTCAAACTGCAATTGTAAGGAAACAGCAAGTTAATTAGTGACAATGTTATTTATAATTTATGGCCAGATAGAAAAAACTGCGATTGTAAGTTAGAAGAAACTCTTTTTTCAATTTATCAGTGTTTTGTTTCGCCTGCTAAAGATATTCTCACCCTTGACACTTTTTCATATTACTTTTATGTTACAACCAGAAATATCAAATACGTTTCATTAGGTTTTTAAGGATTTTGTAAAGATGCTTAACAAATACAACTGGAAAGTTTACATTAGGAGATGGATGTAAAAAGTGAGAACAATAAAAATAACTTTAGAGATGGAGATACAGGAGCAGAAGAAAAATCTCACTGAGTGCACTCACTTCACAAATTGAATACCGGTTACTGGTTTGCAAATAACAAAATGTGATTAAATTTTCAAACAGGAAAACATGAAATTCAAAAAACACAACTATCTATGATTGATATTTTGAAGGATTTGTTTCTCTTAAGATAATTGTGTGCCTCATTTGAACTCTTATCCTAATTTATTAAATGTAATATGATTGTTTATCACTAACCTGTGCTCTTTATGTTACAAAAAGCTAAATAATAATCTGATTAATGTATGCAGAAGCAATTAGATTGCATTTGTCCCCAACGTATCTTATAGAAATGAAGCCCTAGGCGAAAATTCAACCTGTAAGACTCTTGGCATCACCTATCACCACGCCTTCACCCCAGCCAATCAGGACGCACCACCTCTCTACCTCGATCCAATCAACTGGCAAGAGCTCCTTCAAAAAGGCGAAGCAACCCGCTTCAGCTGTGTTTCAACCCACATCCTCCTCGTTTCCACCATCAGTCTCCTAGACGCCTCCAGGTCCCATCAAGACTCCTCTCTCCAAGCTCCGCTCCACCACCAGTGACCGGGCCCGGGGGAAGACCTACCTGAGCTTCGTTCGAGCCGATCATTCAAGCTCGCTGCGATTCTCGGCACGCACGTCTTCCGCCGGTGTCCGAGCGCCAAATTCTCGGTCCAGTAAAATTGTCTAACTGCTGCTTCTCTGTCTGTTTGAGTCTCTACAAATTGAATTGTATTTAATTCTGTTGCTAACTTGAGCTAAACTTAAATTTGTCAAAAAGCCTAACTAAGCGTTCTACCTTAAAATTATACCTGCCTTTTAATATTTCTTTATTTTAGTACCGTTTGCAGGATATGAGTATTTTTATAATTAGAATTGAGGATTAATGAAGGACTGCTACACTAGCTCTGTAATTTAGAACGACAAAATTTAATATGTTTATCCTAACTGCATCTCTATATTTCCTGAATGTGTATTATTGTTATAATAAAGAATATAAAAGTTTATGTTTCAATGTCAAAATGAAGTTGTGTTTTTGTTAATGAACATAATTACTTATGAATGAGACTATTTTTTAGCTGACTTAAGTGTATATTAAATGTAAAATATAAAAGGAGACCAAAACATGTTCCCCAAACGAGACAAATAAAAATTACATAATAATAATAATAATTAATTAATAATAATTCTGAGATCATAATGATGAGTGATACAAATGATGGCGAAAATCAATGAGCTCTGCAGGCTGAAGATAAATCCAGGCTGGATTTTCAGATGGCATATTTTAGATATGTTGATAACAGATATGTTTATTGGTAATATGTTATTGGATCATACGTTTTGTAGTTAATCTATTTTAGTGTTCAACTATTTGTTTAAAATACAGAAGGCTTGCATTCTTAACCAACCCTTTCACACTTTTCTCATGTTTAGCCCATTACCTGGTTGCATTTTTACTGAGATTTGATGCGATAGACCAACATATATTATTACAAAGTCCAAAAGTAGTTATACAGGTTTAAATTTCTCTTTACAATAAAAATATTCAAAAAAAAAATACTCTTTGGCTCCTGTAAAAAGTCTACATGGCTAAAACGGTACATCTGTTATCCCATTGTGAAACACTGTGATGACAGCGGATGATTTTTCATCGGGATGCTAAGACAGTGAGTTGAGTGAAGCTAAACACAGAGCAATGATGGGAGAAATCATGTTAGAGGCTGCAACAGACTTGAGTCTGGGAATACCATTTGCCTTCTAGGGACAACTGCAAGCATACAGACAGAGCAGCAACTTAATGGGACGGAGCTCAGATTACCCAAGTGTTAGGAACTTCTTGTCAAAACCTAAAAATAAATTAAGAATCGGTTTCAAGGCTGGCAAATTGTTGTTCACGCTCCCCATCCAGTCACTGTGAATTTCATCTATAAAATATTGAGAGAAATTTAGTCTCTGGGGTGTGTCTCTGGCGGGTAAACACGTGGCCTGAAACACTTTCAGAAGCGACTTCAGTGAATGGTGGCTCCACAAAGTTATGACTTTATTCTGCTTTCCTAGGAAAACTAAAGAAAAGCTTCCCTGCAGCATGATGCTGCCATTGCCAACTTTCATTGTGGTTATGGTGTGGTTATTAGTGTTAGATGGGTTGCACTGGATTTTATCAGTATTATAGTGACAGAAGCTGAAACCACTGCACACTTTACAGGAAGATGTATGCTTTATTAAAAAAAAGAAGAAGAAAAACTTAAAAATTTTCTTCAAATACGGATTTACTTTGTGTTACTCCATTACATCCAACTATGAAATGTTCACAAAATATGGGGACACTAATAGTTTTTTGCTCGTGTCTGTTGTCTGAATTATAATGCACATCTGTGTTCAAGAGTTTAGTAGTCAACAAGGGTAAATGATGTGCTAAATGAGGGCAACGCATGCTAGGAAGGACTGGAAGGAGCTCTCCTGTCTCTGCCTGTAAATTGGACCCTTGGGTCCTGCAAATACCCAGCACGTTTCCCGCAGGGGGCCGCTAGGGGCGCTGGTGCTCAGCCAGTCCAGGACGGCTAGCTGAATATTCAAAGTTTATGAAAAGGCTTGCAGCATATCGGGGACCGCTGGAGCGGAGCGCTGAACTGTAGTTATGAACCTGGAAAGAGTGGCCAAGTTGTAAAAAAAAAAAAAAAAAAAAAAAAAGACTTTTAGGCCGAGGCCCCTCTCGCGCTGGAGGTGTGATGAAGCAGCGAGCTGTCAGCGGGCCTGTCTGTCAGTGGGCCAGCGCTCCGTGAAACATCTCCCCATCTCACACACTTACACACACGGGCTGTGGGTGGGAGCTCAGTGCCCGGTGCGAGTGTCAAGGCGGCAGGGGAGGAGGGAGAGCGAGAGGGAGACGTGGAGCGGAAAGAAAAGGAAGAATTGAGCGAGAGAGGGGAGAGAGTGAGAGACCTCGACTGAAAGAAGGAGAGCGAGAGAGCAAAGCGAGAGAGAGAGTGAGAGAGAGAGACCGAGGGAAAGAGAGAGAGAGAGAGGAGGAGAGCTCCGTCTTTCCCGGTGCACTTGGCAGTCTAGTTGCGGGCTGCTGTGCTGTTGCTGTCGTGGCGTGGCTGGTCGCGCCAGGCGGGGGAACTTCACCACACTGGAGCCCGGAGTCCCACTCTCTCACCTGCGCAGTTCGGAGCTGCCATGGCTCTCTCGCCAGGATTGACTGTCCTAATTATTCTGCCGGCCTTCCTGCTGCACACCAGCGGCCTTTACATCGCCAGTAGCGTTGGTGAGTACAGTACAGCCAAACGTGGCCAGTGTTTATACTCCGTATCTGATCTCATCTCTCATCAGCGGGGCTCCTCTGAGCGCTCCCCGGAACTCCGCTCCAAACTGTCCGGTTTTCTCATGCTTGCTTCCTCTTAGACCTGCCTTTTCAGCTTCTTCCCCCAAAATAACACAATTTGCAACTTCTGTGCGTCCTGCTGTTGTGCGCGTACTTTCCGAGGGTCCGTTGGCGGTGCAACTGCAAGCAGTGTTGTGATTTGCTCTCTTCCTCCTCCCCCTCGCTCCCATCCATTCACTGGATTAAATTCTTCTTTTAGAGAAGCACCAGATTTACCGATCACACTGTCGGGTTTTGCAGGGGAAGTAGCCGTAACGTTATCTGATTCGGCCGCTGTCGCATCTATCGATCTGTGACAGGACGCATGGAGTCGGATGTCAGCCTATTGATTACACTATTATCAAATCGTTCCCCAAACATAGAGAGGTCCGAGAGGGATTAAGAGAGTGCGCTTGATTTTTATCAGTCAGCAAACTTTATGCATTTAGACTTGATGAGTGCGCCGGAGAGATGCATGTAAGGAGGTGACACACCTGACTCCTGGATCAACACTGGCACCATGAAACGGCCTTGGCTCACGGTGTTTGCGTGTGTATCAGTAGGTGTGGGAGCATCTCTGTAATGCACCTGTAAGGTGTAAGGTCACCGTTACGTGCGAACCACATATAATAACATAAGAGCATCTGGAATTTATTCAAAGTAACGCTTTTAAAATGCAAACTATTTATTATAAGAAATATGTTACGTGTCTGAAATATTAGGTCGGTTTAATACCGTGTTTGCACGAATGCTTTCCCTCCTCCTCCTCCTTCTCCTTCTTCTTCTTTTTTTTTAAGTCGGGCAGTTTGACAGTGATGAAGCAGCGTGAGAAAGCTGCAATTAGCACCTTGATCTTGCTCCGGGTTTCCTGTTGTCGGTGGAAGGGCACAGAAGGTGTCAGCAGCGCAGCGCTCACTGCTGAGGCTGCCGTTTCCAAATGCACGCAACCCGAGCGTCGGGGTCGCCTCTGGGTGCATGGGTGGGGTCTGCTCCTGTGTCTGTATGGAAGGGGTACAATCGGAGGGGATTATGATATGATCATTTGGGAGTGGGGGTTCAAGCCCCTCCCCTCCTACCACCCCCAAAGTATGAGCAGAGCCTCTTTCAAAAGTATTCACGCCCCCTGAACCTTTTCACACTTTGTCAAATTGCAACCTAAAATTTAAATGCATTGTACTGGGGGCTTTGTAAGGCAAATGAAAAGTAACGCATGGTTGTAAATTGGATGGAATATGAAACATGGTTTTGTACATTTCTTCTTACTAGAAACGTGTGCCATGCATTTGTAATCAGCCCTCTTCATATTTGTGCTGCAATTATTGCTGTAAATCCTTTGTGCTACTACATTCTATCTATCTATCTATCTATCTATCTATCTATCTATCTATCTATCTATCTATCTATCTATCTGTCTGTCTGTCTGTCTGTCTGTCTGTCTGTCTGTCTGTCTGTCTGTCTGTCTGTCTGTCTGTCTGTCTTTGCAAAATAGCTGAAACTATAAACAAGACATTTTCAAGTCTTTCCATGAATCCTCAATTGGATTTATGTCTGGACTTTGACTAGGCCTTTCTTAAAAAATAAAAATAAATGAATGTCCTATGACCCACTTTTCATTGTGGCTCTAGGTTAGAACAATGTCTTACCTGAGATTGAATCTCCTGTGCAGACTCAAGTCCTGTTTTGGCCTTTTTTCAGCTTTTCTTCCAGGACTGCCCTTAAAGTTCCAGCCATTTTGCCCATCAACACTGACCAGCTTCCCAAAAATGTCACTGCTGAAGAATAGCGTCTGCATGACTCTGCCAACGCCTTGCTTTCATGTGGGGATGATGTGTTTTCAGCATGACGAAGCAGATTTCGTGTTCCGCTAGTGTTTGGTATACAGGCCAGAAAGTCCAGTTTTCAACTCGAGCACCTTTGACTATGTGCTAGCGGTGTACCCTAAATTACTAGTTACAAAAGTGTAAGTAGTGTGGTTTCTTTTGACCTTTTCTTTTTTAGCATTGGATTTCTGCACTCTTTTATACATTGCAGTTTGTTTCCCTCACCTGAGCTATGAAACTCTGCAGCTCCTCTATTACTTCAAGCCTCTTGATTAATGGTCTTCTCACTCTTAGATCTTAGTGATTCTGTTTATTCACCAAAGTTGTCTAACAAATCTGTGAGGCATTCACAGAGCAGCTGGCTTTATTCAAACATTTCATGACACACAGATGGACTTTGTTTCCTTATAAAAGTCAGATCCACTTGGTTTTATGTCGGGGGATCAGAGTAAGCCCACAACCATTTTGTTTAATTTTCCGTTTAAAACAATTTAAATTATGCAACACTTTGTTTTGCTATGCTATGTGAAATCACAATAAGCTACACTGAAGTTTGTGGTTATAACACAACTAAATTTGAACAAGTTCAAGATTTATGAGTTACAGGCATTTTCTTAAGCTAATGTCTAATCTTGTAGGTCTTGTTTAAATGTAATGTAAGGTATGTAGATCACCATGATTCATATCTAGTTCAGCAAATTAAAGGGCATAAACTGCAAATTAATATCAGACCTAATCTGTATGACACCTGCAAACTCTCCATGTGTAAAAATTGGAAGACCTTCAACATACAGTGTGTTGAGAGTCTGTCTACAGAAAAGAGGAGACTGCCATAACACCAAAAAAAAAAACTTTAAAAAAATCAACGAGATAAAGAGGAAGATGCTCTCTGCACACTTTTACAACACCTCTCTTTCTCTATGTCATTAAAAATATGACATCGAGTAATTTCATCTGGCAGAGGATTTCTAGAGACTTAAAATAAAAAAATCTTCATCTTTCAGTTTAACAACAATGAAAAATGTGCATGTAAAATTAACATAATACAACTTTTAATAGTTAAAAGCTTGATCTTAAGTGTTATAGTTTTCTATAGAACTCCAAATAGTAGCTAATTGGATCGATAACGTTGGGAGATAAACAGCGGCTCCAGAAATGATTGTGAATTAGTGTGAGGTGAATAAACTTGCAGATTCTCAGCCGTCGCATCGATTGATGCACCTTTTGTCAAAACCCTTTCTCTGTTATAATCTGTTGGACTTTGAGTTGAGCTTGATCGTTTTGGTTTCAGAATCTTGTGTTTCCTTTTATTCCTCTGTTTTTGGTTACTAGTCTTACTCTTTTATTTCAGTGCCTGAGTCACCTATTCTCTCATATCTGTTCCCATCTGTTCATTCCCTCATCTGTGGAGCATCAAAGTGCCCAATATAAATACTTCTTGGTTCAGGTACTCCATGTCAGACCCTCTGTTGTTCGCACCCTGCTGTTTACAGTCTGTTCATGGCTAATAAGTTCTGGTAATTGAAGTCATCTTTATTTCCACAATGCTTCTGCTATCCTAGTTTCTGCAAGTGGATCCTCAGCTCCACCCAAAACATAACAGTGTACAATTCCATAATTTCTACCTTTGTAACTTTTGTTGTTTGATTTCTTACTTTTTTCTTACTTTTCCCTATGACTTTTTTCTTACTGTTCTTCCCTCTCCTCTTCACCCAATAACATTCTTTACGTCTTCCTTCCGGATTGATCCGCTAATCCAACGCTGCTTTCCCTCTTTCCCAGACTCCCTGCAGCACATCCTGGGGGACTATGGACTGGTAATGCCGATCAGTGTGGATGCAGAGGGCCGCTTTCTGTCACATGCCGTCTCGGCTGGTCGCGTGGCAGCGGGGCAGTCCCGTAGGCGCCGGAAGAGGGAGGTAGGAGAAGGCAACGATGAGTGGGAAGGACCTAGAGGAGCCGAGGAGAACGGAGAGTACCACGCCGGTCAGGAGAGGCTTTACTACAACGTCACCGTCTTCGGCCGGGAGTTCCACCTTCGCCTGCGCCACAACGCCAGGCTGGTGGCCCCCGGAGCCAAGATGGAGTGGCACGACGACAGTGACAGCATTCGGTACTCTGAGCCCCTGCATGACGAGTGCCTGTACGTGGGGGACATCACAGACACACCGGGAGGCACCGTGGCTCTCAGCAACTGTGACGGACTGGTGAGTGGACAAGCAGCTGCACGTGTGTGACGAGTGGGATGTGGGGCTCGCCACGAAAGCATCTGGCAAAACACGAGGTGACACAGGAGAGCGCAAAACCCATCCAAATGGATTGGGTTACTCTAGGGCTGCACAATACATCACAAGTATATCATTAAAACAGCAACAGGACGACAGAGAGATAAGGTGATCAAGTCATTTAGGAACCACAGCTATCCTGTGTCAAGGCCAAAACGGCAGATGTTGTCTGGAAGGAACTTTTTCAATAAAACCTTCTTCTTTAAATCTAAATAATATTTTATGTTTTCCAGTAGCTGAATTGCACACTCATTATTTAGGGACATTAACATGTAATTAATCTTTTTATTACTTTTTATTAATTATTCATCTCAAGTCATATAGTTATCACATCATTCACCGATATTACTGCATCTTGCATGTTTTTCTAGGTTTCTCTATGGTGTGAGCTCCTTCTCCTGTCACATCCACTCCTTACAACTCTAGACCTGCCGTGAGATAAAGCTGAATCATGTTTTAGTCTCTTCATAGTCTCCTCAATATACTGAAGGGGTTTTCAAAGGAGTACATCAATATTTCTCTAATAATCTCATAAACAGGTATGAGGTTCTTACAGTTTGATCACTTTGAGCATCATTAAAGTGATAATGCTCACTTTATTAAATTAATGCATAATGGTTTGCTGGGATCTTGATATGTCTTAAGGATTTTAAGCATTTTTTTTTAACATCCTGTCGTGTTTTTTGATGCCCTCCTGCTTTGAATACTGTGTGTGAGTTGGAATCGAAGATGTGGAGCGTTAACCTGCATCAGGGCATTTCTTTTGCTGCTTTGTATTTTTCACACATTTTAGCATCAACTGTTTGATCCACCCTGGAATGAAATTTGAATGTTCTTTGTTTGCCGTCTAGTGGTCAGATGATTTATGTGAACTACTCAGAAAGTAGGTCATGTCGTCAGTTTAACTTTCAGTTTTAGTGACAGAAGTTTTGCATAGTCCTGAATGAGATTACATGATTTTTTTTTTCTTTATTGGGCCTTTGGTGCCATGTTTCAGTAGCAGTTGTGTAATTACTGTAACAGTGGCACATACTTGCAATATACATGGTGTATCTGTGTGATGGGATTTTCAAAAATTGAACTAGTGATCAAATGCGTCAGAAATCGATGTTGAGCTGTCTAGCATGCCTTTCTAGACAACTGAAATGCAAGAACAAATATGAAATAGTGTGGTGGGAGCATTAACAAAAGTGATGGGTGACACTTTTTTAATTCCTTCGCTTTGACTGTCCATGTTTCTGTGTGACCAGAAATATGTCCAAAAAGCAGAACTTGTCTTCCATGATTAAAAACATTAAAACGTTAAAAACAAATAGTCTTGTTTCAGCCAGATAACTGGTGGTAACAGGTGGGAGAGAGACAATAATGTATTCCTCTACCCTCCAAATTATAGTGTTGAATCCAACAAAAATGAAGGAATTAAAAGATTTACCCAATTTATGCGTCAGAAATGCTAGGACGCATAAATTGGGTAAATAATTAGGGGGGAAAAAAAGAGTGAATGAGAAAATATGCAGTCTCAGCTTTTTGAGTTGTATTTGGCTTCATTTCGATGCAAGCAGAGAGAGCGGACCAATAATGATCAATCCAACAACACTCAGGATTTAAACTGCCCCCATGAAATGTTTTGTTGCCCAACAGTTGCTCAAATAACTTTTAATAGATGGAAGGAGAAAAAAAAAGGAAGGATATGGCAAACTGTTGGTGAATGACTGTCAGTGAGGGAGTGAAGTGAGATGTACACAGTGTGAAGACTGTGCACAGGAACTGAGATGAGAAGATGAGGAGAGACAGACCCAGTGCTAAAGGAAGAGGTGGAAGGGACGACTGTACGAGATGAGCCTAAGGCAGTGCAGGAGGAAAAAGGAAGGTAAATATGGAAGCAATATGCAAAAAAAAAAAAAAAAAAAAGGGGGATATGTACAGGAAGGGTTGAGTTTGGGGGGGGGGGGGGGGGGGGGGGGGGCC
>NW_015113051.1:242928-256649 GCF_001443285.1 Poecilia latipinna
GCCACTTTAAGAGAAGAGGCTAAGGGAGGGGAAGGAGAAAAAAGAAAGGAAAAAAGGAAAAAAAATGAAAAAAAAAAAAAAAAAAAAAGGAGGATATGTACAGGAAGTGTTGAGTTTGGGGAGAGGCGGGGAGGGGAGGTGGTCCTCTCATTAGGGAAATGGTTCATTAGTCAGTCAAATCAGCCCACCATTGAAGCTGAGCGGCAGCAACTGGATCCATTTAGGGTTGAGGACACTGGGGACTGAGTGAGCAGCTGAGAGAGCAGGCAAGAAGCCAGAACAGGACTGGCCTGACATGCCCACTTAGCTTGATACCAGCCAGCGGCACCTCACCGCTGTTGCTTCTTGTTCTGCATTGTCCTTTCAGGCCTTATTGGCAATGTCTGGAAAAGCTTGCTGCTAAAGCAAAGTTGTAGCAGATCACAGATCCTGTCAGTACCAATCATTAGTTTGTTAACTGCACTCTTTCTTGTTCCACATATCCAAAGGATTTATTAACACATGTAGATTTCCTATCGTTTGCATGCGGGAACAGGTTCAGCTGAGTATAAATGTCTGCAGAGAAGGAATTATTATTATTATTATTTTTTTTGGGAGGTTATGGACCTCCAAGGACCATGCTTCACTACTTCAAAAGCGTGTAGCACATTTGAAGGCAGGATGTCGAGTTCAACAAGGATTTAAATGTTTTGTCAGCAGTTTTTGTTTGTCGTCTGTTGCGTGTTGGCTGCAGGGCTTTAGAGGTGGGCTCATGTTACGGACATGTCGCCGTTTAAAACGTGAGGGCCTTACTTTCTTTGAGACTCTGGCTCACCTCAGGTCAGAGCATATTGGATTTTAAGGATCAATTTTAAATTCTTTAACGGCAAATATTCGTGGACAGTTTTTGTTACGTCTCCTTTATTGGCCCTGTGATGTGTAGAGACACAGTTACGCACGACAGTTCCTCGTTCTTTATGATTGAATTTTGTCTCACTTTTAATTCCAGGTCATTTTATTACCAATAATTACTCATGTTGTATGTCTTTCTATTTTACTCATTCATTTCATTTTGGTTATTCGATTGTGTTTCTCTGGTGCTTAAATGTCCAAATCACTTTGTGTGACGCTTGACTGCATGAAAAGTGCTGCAGAAACGTAGCTTGGATGGATGAATGGATAAAAATAAAATGCTCCACAGCATCTTATTTACAAAGTTGAATGGATTTGAATCAAGTTTGTAGCAATATTAAGGAAGATTAGGCTGGCTGGGACTCTTTCATTAATGTGTTTTTCCCATGGTTTTAGAAAAATTGTTGCTTATTTGGAGTGATGTTAGTGGCTCCATACAAATGACACCAACGGAAGCTACTGAATGTCTATTCAATGAAATAAATAAAGATATCTTTAATAATAATAATAATAATAATAATAATAATAAAAAACAATTTAGTGGAATTGCGTGTTTGTGAAATTAAGGAAAGTTGGTCTCAGATACATGTAAACAATAATGAAATCCTAGAAATGGTTTCTCATTGCAGACGGGAGAGGATTAGCGAAGAGAAATTGGACCAGAACCAGGATCTGAATTCCTGAACTCCTTTCGTCTCCGTGTGTTTGCTTAGAGAGGCTGTTGATTGTTCTGGCCTGATTCTGTGTACAACTGGGTTTGTATCTTTTTGTCGCAAAGATCGGATTGATGACTGTGGTTATTATGACGACACTGCGATTTATGTTTTCATGACGGATACTTATTTTACCGTGAGTCGCTTCTCGACATGCTGGAAATGATGAGTTCATTTTCACTTCAAACACTTCATCTTTTCTCATCCCACTCCTCTAAGACATGTGCTGCTTTGAAGGAACTCAGTATTCCCCTTAAAGTTTTGCTGCATGTCCTTTTTTGCCCAGTTTCTGAGAACATGTCGTTAGAGCATGTTCCCCAAGCTCTTTGTTCAGTTTTCTCCATTATGTAGTCGTGACTCTTGGAGGTAAAGTATCCTTGAAGTAGATAAAGCACATTGAGAAATGCTCTATTCAGAGACATAAGTGTATTACTCCATTTTGATTTATTATGAACTCCAAAGTATTTGACCTGATATAAAAAATGAATAAATTATGAGTCAAACACAAGAATTGAATAGATAAGTAAGTAATAAAGTTACATGACTCAGCCTCTTGAATTTCCACAGAATCATCTTTTACGCTTCGACTCTAGAATAAGAGTTTGTCAGTTTACTCGTACAGACTTCGACAGGCGAAATGTGTACATTAAAATGACATTTTATTGCATTTCTATAACTTTGAGTTGAACATTTTTGAGAAACCCAATGTCTATTTTGATCTCAAACAATTCAATGTGGAAAAATCCTACATTAAGAAATGATTGTTTTAATCTGAAACACTGGTGGGACAATTACAGATACTCCTAACGATCCTGAGGCATTTTTTAAAAATTCATATCTTTGAATCATTTGAAGTTAATTAGTTGATGAGCTTCTCTTGAGCAGAAATGACACGACACACACCGATTCATCTTAGTCACTAAAACACTAGAAAGAGGGCCTTTAATTACGTTTCCACTGAGTCAGGAGGCTGGTCGAAGGGGTTAAAAGAAAACTCTAATTCTCACTGTAGGAGAGCCGAAAAAGTCTCCTTGTGGTCAACAAGTTTCCATTAAACTAACAGAAGATTTCTGCAAGCAGATCTGTTCTGTGGGAAGCCGAGCAGAAAAAAAAAACAAAAAAAAACTTTTCTGTCTTACCATCACTAACATAAAAATGTATGCACATAGATGAAAATGAAACGAAGGTATTTAGCATCAACAAAAATAAATTATGTGGAAAACCACATTAGGTCTATTGTAAACCATAACAAGGGATCTGTGATGCTGTGACTCTTTCTCTTCGAAAACAGACCTTCTCATGGTGTCTACACCTCTTGTCCAATGACGGCTAGAGATGTTTTGCCCAATTTATTTATTTTGTTGTTGTTTCCATGGAATGACATCACATTTAAAAGTTAAAGTACTTTTTGTAGTTGAAAAATCTGGTATTAAATTAATTTTTTTTTTAAAAAAAAAAAAAAAAAAAAAGTTTGGGAACCTCTATAGAGCTACATATTGTCCTAACAGGACAATGACCCCACTTTGTGTATGCTTCAACTTTGTGAAATGTATTACAACTCAATATTCTCCTTTTGCCAAAAGGAAGTTGAGTAACGTATTAATAGCAGGAGTACCACTGGCTTAAACAGAACATGTATTTCATCTTATTTTGTAAAAGAAACAACAAAAAAATTGTTTCTTAACATTGAATGTTTTGCCAAATGAATAAATATACTGAAATTAAAGTGTAACTTTTATGACATTTTCTGTATACGCTTATGCTACTGCAGAAAAAGATGTTATTTAAGTACCTACCAAATAGTCCACTTCTATATAAAGAAAATATTCTGTTTCTCAGTGTCTTATATCAACCTATACTTCGAGGGCTTGATGTTCTTTTAGATGCACCAGAGTAGCCAGTAGATTCTGCGCATTAATGTGCCAGTTACAGTGTGAACAGAGTCTTACAGGGAAATGAAGGACTGCACGAATCGACGATGGAGAGAACTGATATCTTTAACAATACGTTTCATAGAGGACGTGTGTTACCACTCATCTTTGGCTTTACAGCTCCTAACCAGGTGGGTGCACACCTGGTTGATTAAATACCGCTCTGGTGCAGACATTTGCTTCTTGTTGCATCCCCAAATAAATGCACAGCATTCGTGCATCAAATTTCAGACATGGGTGCAGGAATCAAAGCTTCGTGCACCCGTCTTGTTGCATTCGCCCCGCGGTTCCCCTAGTTCTTTATGCTTCTTGGCCAGCAGCAAAGCAGAAGGATTCTCCTAATGATGTTATTAAAAGAGTCAGGAAAATGACAGAGAAGGTGAAAGACAAAAGAATGTAGGAGATAGCTTCTTGCTTCCTCACACCCACATATTCAGAGCTTCAGCAAAAAAAAGGAAGAAAAAAAAAGAGAGACAGCGAGAGGAGAGACAGTGTTCCTTTATGAGCACTCTTTGTCTGTTTTTAGCAACAGCTCTTCTCCTGTGCAATGATCAGACAAGTGCTGTTCAGGGTTAAGGGTATTGCCCATCATCTATGCAGAAAGTTTACAGCTGTCAAAATTTCTCAGTGGTTTTTCAATAGCATAAATGATCTCAAGTTGATTACTCTTTAGCCCTTATTCCACTCTTGCATTCTTTTCCTTGCTGTGAATGTTGTGCGTCTGATTAGCACACAGCATGAATGCCGAAAGGCAGCACTGTGACTTTGTGCTTGCATTGAAAACACTCTGGCATAAATGGCAAAGAGAAATGCCAAAGAATTGACAGGTTGTTTATTGATTCATTTTCTTTTGGGTTGGAAACATTGTTTTTTTTAACACAGAAGCAGCCCACTCGGCGTTTCAAAGCTTTCCTGGAGCATACAGGCCCCGAGGAAGACGCTGCCTATTTGCTAATGTCACAAAGATGGATGAGGCCAACATTTTCTTAACTCTTGTCTAAGACTGTACAGGTACAGAACTTAATTTATGCAGAACATTTCATAAATCTTAGATTCCATTTTTTATTTTTATTTTTTTACTGAATATTTCCAGTTTGGCTTTGAGCAAGTGTTGCTTCATATCGGTGGGGAGCCATTTCGTTCAAGTCAAATAACACTATTTATAAATTATTATTAATAAATATTTCGTTAAGCAAAATGAACATAAAGCATTTTTTTCCACCTTATTTGTTTAGTTTTAATTTATCTGAAGATTTATCTATTTTATTCAAGCCTTAATGGGACACAGCCTCACATGTTACACTCTCATGCAGATGCGCTGGATTTCATTAAAACTCCACCCCCAAATTTGAATATAAGAACATGAAATAAAAATCCTGCCATAAAAACCTTGAAATTAAAATGGTGCTAAGAAAATAAATCCTTGAAATGCATAAAGTAGCTTATAAAAAGAAGTCACGGCATAAAAAAACCATTATGAAGCAAACAATGAAATAAATAAGAGTCTGATTTAGAAACTCTGATCCATCGACGTTTGGTCAAATCAGGGCCCCTTTCTTCAGCTTCAGGTTTTAGGTGTATAAGCTGCTTGATATTTGGCATTCACTTAGTTTTGGTTTAGGTTTGACCCTAATTGTTGCACGCATTAAGAAAAGTGTTATTTATATCTTAATTCCTTCAACGGTGTTAACATCGACCTGAAATTATCATCGTATCTTTTTACTCACTGCACTTTAGGGGGGTTGTAAATGCCTTTAAAAACTTTAACTCCATTTTTACATTAGGGCGATTCAACATTAGATTAATATGCAGTACAAGTCTGCTTAGCTAAACGTTATTATCACTGAATCAACTTGGCATATCTAAAAGTCCACCATCATCTGAGCCTGACCAGATGTCAGCAGCAAAGTTTGCAGACTTGCACTCTTTTCCTAGCGTATTAAAGACTTGATCTGACGGCTTACTTGTGGTGCACTTAAAGGAAAAGTACATTTTTAGTGGGTCATCAGCTTTGTCAGTCAAAAGCTCTCTAAATTAAGCATTGCTTCAGGCTCTTCTTTTCCCGTGTGACCTTCCTACCCAACAATTTCTCTTTTATTTTTTGTAAAAGCTAACGGCTATTAACGTTTGGTGGCATTTATCTATAAAGCTGCCATGCAGCTGCACTAAAATATAAACAGTTTTTTTATGTGAATACTTAAGTAGCAGTTTGGCAAGTTAACGAGTCCAATTTGTAATACATTTTGGATCGTGGCAATGGCGGTGTGAACTCATAAAAACTTGTGTTTAAACTCATTCTGGTGATTTGCTACCCTGCATGGAGTCACCCTTCCAAACAGAAGGGCTCACTGTGAAGAAAGTACAACTTTCACCTCTATGCAAATATTAATGGCGCAAGAATTATTGCACTTGATTGAAAGCCTAAAATGATAAGAGTAATTTTGCTGTTTTCTGATGAGGCTTCCCGTTATCTACTGAATGTCTTGCTCTCTAAGAACTAAGCTGTTCGTGATGTATTTATTTCCATTTATTTATTTATTTATTTTAAAAGGCAAAGAACACGTTTTACATGTGTTTCTGATGTTAGTTCTAAGGCAAGCAACTTGGATTGAATTAGATAAGATTGATTAGAATCTGCACTGAATTTGATTATTTTGATTTGTCCCAAGATTTACAGCAGGATAAGTTGGTGAACGTAATTTTCCTATTAAGTGAATTTTAAGCTTAGATAACATTAAGTATTAAATCGCCTTTCTCAGCCACTTGCTTGCATGTCTGCTGAGATCTCAATCGTGCCACAGTTTATCGATGGAGGTGAACGCCAGTTCCCTTAAAATAATCAGAATCGCAATAAATCGTGTCAGTGCCACTTGCCCCAGCCTGCAGCCCATGGAGCATGCTCAGTCATTACCTCCACATTAGGAGTTAATAGAAAAGGCAGCTGTGTGCCGAGCCAAGCCATATATCCATCCAGCCGACCCAGCAGCTAAGCCTGGTCAGGCGTAGCGGCTCTGGGCCCTGCAGTGTGTTATTCCTCCCTGGGTCACACGATAAGCAGCTCTCCGCTATAATCAGCTCAAATTGAAATGATGACATCAATTATAGTACAACACACAGCTGTTATTGACCCTAGCCCTGCCTGACTGTAAAACAAACCAAAACAAAAAAACAAAAACAAAAAAAAAACAGTGGAGTGAGGCCTGCAGGAGCCACAGGGCTGGAGGGAGAGCCTGGTACACTGGATAAGAGGCCAGTGTACGGCATGAATGAAGTGTGGAAGAAGGAGAGAGAGAGAGAGAGATATGCCCCCTAGTATCTGATTGCAGTGTAGCTCTACTCAAACATACAATTACTCAATCTGGAGCTATTATCAGAATCAGAGGAAAAGGCGGAGAGCGGGCGAGAGAGACATAGAGTAAACTCATTCTGAGGAATGTTACACTGAGCAAACGAGTGCTTTTACCAGAGCTGTGATTACTGCCACTCACTCCATGCACTTAACCAGCCCCCTCGCCGCTCTTCCTCCCCTCGCTCTCTGTCATTCACACAGGGCTGCCTCCGTTTATCTGAGTGCTTCAAATAATAGGACTCTCTACAGAAAATAGAGCAGTGGAACCCCAACAATTTAAGGGAAATTCCTCTGTGATGTCATAATACAAGTGGGTTATTGTTATACTCCATACTCTACAGCGGATGTGGCAGTGTGGAGGATTCATACACACACACACCCACACACACGTGTGTGTATATATATATATATATATATATATATATATATATATATATATATATATATATGGAATATTTTTCCAAAATGAGATTGTGTTCTCATAAATATGGCTGTGAAATAAGCAGATTTGTACTCATTAATGACGGCAAAACAAACAACAACAAAAAACTGTGTTATGAATTGTTTGATTTGATCTATTTATCTCAAGCAGGTTTTTAAAGACAAGAAAACAAGCAATCAGTAGGACAGATAAAACCTCTGCATACATAACTGAGAACAAAATCATTTGTTTTTTGTGAGGTCTATCTAATTGGTTATCAGACATGTATGTAATCGATTACTAAAGTGGGTTTTCATCAATTCATAATCTGTTAAACCAGACGTGACTGGATCAAAGCTCAGATGGACATGAGCTCTTCTGGCTATACTCTGGACTATGTGCATGTACATCGTCTCTGTTTTTTAACTCTACAGTGGAAGGAAAGTGTGCGTGCTTCTGTGGCTTTTTGTTACAAATAGAAATCTGAATGAACATTTGTTCATAGACCCTTCACCGAGATAACTCCAAATAAAATCTGCCAACACACAACCTTTTACTTACAGTGCGAGAAAGTGATCCTTTACTCAGGTGGAAGAATTTGTTTATTTGGACGCCATCAGTCATGCACATCATAAATTTGGCCTTTACAGAAGAAAGACATAAAATGTCCAGATTAAACTTTGCTTGAATCCACATAGGAAACATAACAAACATGTTATGTTTCGTATCTTATGTTTTTTTATTATTATTATTATTATTTTAAATGATCCTCTGGTCATTTAAAAAAAAAAAGATGATTTTTGGCCTCCATGCAAAATACTATGTTTGGCAGAAAACTAAGTACAGCACCATGCTGTGGGCATCTTTTTCTTTTTTTCTCTTTCCAACAGGACAGCAGCTGTTAATATATACAGACAGAGTTGCAAAGGAACGGCATGTATTTATCAAGAGTGATTTTTAAATGGTACCAATCACCAATATCTGATGTTGGCCTAACATCTGATCCTCTAGTGAGTAATGACTCCTGGAAAATACGTAGATGAAAATGTCGGTAGTTCAGACTTCTGGTTCCTTCATATTTCTTCATCATTGCAAGCTTGTCTTACCAAGCATGAAATATAATAATGTACATAAAAAAATAGGGAAATCATTAAGTAATGTAGCATTTCTTTAAATGCTTTTTGTGCCTGTTTGACCAGTTCTAAGCCCGGGAGTCCCCACCGGGCTGCACAGCCATGCAGAGAACTGATCGATGCTCGCAACATCAGCAGTTCTGCAGCTCTCTGCAGAAGCCTCTGTAGGGCTTCTTAGAAAACCAGACGAGACATCCTCCTCTCATCCCACCGTCTTAACAAGCCATCTTCCAGCCCCACCTCCAACTGACCCTGCCTCCATCATCTGGAGCTTATTTTACCTCCCGTTTCATGTTTCCCCACAAAACAACATCATAGAGAGCGTAAGAAAATGAGAAAGGTGCGGACACTTGTTTATAGCTATTTTTGGTAATGGAGGTATAATTAGCATGTACACTTCAAATCAAAAGGTTACCTCCTTGATTTAAGAAGCTTGGAAACTTCAGTGCCTGATCATGGGGGGATGTTATGCTTGCCAGCTGTTTCTACCTCACATGCTTTTTTTTGTACTGCTGCCCTCATACTGTTGATTTGTTTTACTGACTCTCATTTGGATTTTCTTCTTTTCTTCTGTTTTTTTCTGTAACAAAAACATTACACATTCTTTTTGGTTGTGCATAAGGACTTCAGGAATTGTAACAGTGCAGGCATATGTAATATATTATATAATGACATGTTGTATTCTAATAGCTGACACTGTGGGGGCTGGAGTGAAGAAGCAGAAACAAAGACATGCTTTCCTTTGATCAGCCTGACTTATTGTTTGCCAACGTGTACATGGAAAGCTTTGGATATGGCCGTACAATTACATAACCTGTTTGCCAAGAAAATAATGGACATTGTGAGAGAATTTTTCTTATTTCATTTTATTTTTCAGTGTAAAGCACAGTGGGGTATTTTTTTAGTGTGACACTAATGCGTTCTTGGTGCATCCTCTCAATTATGGGAAGGGAAAGACGGCGCTTCGTTATTAGGATGTAACATCCAGGCTTTACTGCGCTGGAGTAAGTTTTGTTTTTCCAAACTTTTGCTGATTCTGTTTTTTTTTATGAAAATACTGTATATTACGGAAGCTTATATCTTTAAACATTGTTTTATCCAGCAAATAAATCCTCCGAATTCTCTGAAAGAGACAGGAGTTTTTAAACCACCTGGAAAATGAAGCCATTGTAAACGTATCCCCATTTCCCCTCTTCGAAGCTCCTGCTGTTTTTTGTGCTTGTAGAAAGAAAAGATTGAAATTTTCATGTGTAATTTGTGTTGTGAACAGAAATGTATCTGAATTTTCTTCATTTGACCGGCGGATTAGTAGTTAGGACCAGATATGGGAAAACTGGCCCATCTCAAACCTTAGCCAATTGACACTTATTGTCATATAAATGAAATGGAGCACATCCTTAACAACATAATCAGACTAAGCAAATCTTGTATATCTTGTAAAATATTAGGAGATGAGAAGCTCCAAGAGTTTGAATTTTAAATGTAAACTTTCAGACTGATCTGGGGAAAGCACGTCTTTATTTGTCCCTGCTTCTCCAGAGCTCAGCATCGGCCTTATTGGAAGAGACGTTGGTGGGACACTGGACAAGCTGGCAAACAGTCAAAGAGCTGGCACAATGACGAGGCCATTAGCTTCTCACCTACACCCAATTTGGAATCGCTAAATTACTGACAACTCTATAGACAGACAGACAGACAGACAGACAGGCTAAACTTGCACTGCATTGCAGCTGTTTTGTTGTCGTTTGTACTGAGTCTGCACTCAGGATTTAAGATTCTGCTACAGTGTCTTTAAAAGACGAAAATATGATATTTTTGTTGGTATTGAAACGGTACCTTGACAGTTCCAGCTAAACCCCCCCCCCAGAAAGACAAGATTTTTAATAGCAAAATCTTAAATATGTTTATTAAATGTTAACTAGTACCATTTAATATTAATTAAATATTAAATTGGAGATGGTCACATTTACCAACATGGTTGATACAATGCATTTCTTTGGTGATAGTGTCCTTTGTGTGAATTACATTTAAGATTTTCAAAAATGCTCAATTTCCTCCTCTTCATCTTGTGGACTGCTATTGAAAAAGGCAAACAGCAAAGCATCCATATCTTTTATTATTGCTTCCTTCATATTTCGGTGCTTCTGTGTTATTTTTAGATTTTCCTCTAGAAAAAGAAAAAACAAAACAAACACACATAATGTCACTTTCAGTTTGTGTCCCCTGGTTTATTTAACTTTTCACCCCAGCTTTACTTGTTAGTTCTTTTTTTGTTTGTTTTTGTACGACTAAGCGCGATGTATCTACATGCCAATGGTATCTTTCAGCAGTTCCTGAAACTGTTGCGAAAAGTAACGTCTTGAGCCAGAAGAAGATTCCATCTCTGCAGACGTGGCGTCCAGTGCCACTTTCTAAAAAACTCCCATCAATCTGCCCTCTTAAACCACTAGCATTCCACACTATGGTGGGAGACTCCTCTTAAGATAAAATGCATGATTCACTCACTTTTTATTTGCTGTAGGACTTAGAGAATTATAGGTGATTTTTTTAAATTTATTCTACAAGTTCAAAACAGAAACCATGGATCATAAATGTACTATTCTAAGATTCAAGCAGTGTCTTCTCCATTTTACCATGTCTTTTTTTTTTTTTTTTTTTACATTTGTTACATTTTAACATTAATCGTTGTTCACCGTCACTTCACTGGTCCGTTTGGTTTTTGGACCAAATTCTACTTTGTGATTAAGATATCTAGACTGGCAAACATTGTTTTTGGTCAAAATGTTTTGTTTCTCAGTCCTGTTTGCACAAAATATCTCCTGATTTATTCAAAGAGTACAAAAGTAATGGGTATACATAAAACATTTCTCTGTTCACAAACTGTGGATAGAGACCATCTCCAAATCCTGACTCAGACTACAGTCAGTGTTCATTCATATATTAAATAAGTTAGTTTTAAATTTAAATGCACACTTACTGTTGTTGTTGGAGCAGAGGCGTTTTTATGCCCTGTGAAAATGCTAATAATCTTGTAGAGAAGGAGCCAAAGATCCTGCAAGAAATTCCCAATCTTTGTCAAAATCTTTTCTGCGTAAAACTTAAGGATTACATTGGCCTTGTCCAGGAGTGCCAGTCATCGTAATAGCGAAGGTCTGTTAACGTACATATGTTTGCTTTGGTATATTTAATATAGTCATGTGTGAAAACATTAATAGAAAAAAAGGGACTAATAAAATAATAATAAATGTTGTAATAGTCCTATTGCTAAAAGCCATTTATATTTTTTATTTCGCTTTACATTTACCCAAAGGTCTCCCTGCAGTGAAGTGGTTGACAGCACTGCTTGAAGAGAAAGAAAAATATAAATCTTTTCTCACAAGCTAAACTTCTGCCTCTCTCTCTCTGTCTCTGTCTCTGTCTCTCTGAAAAACGCTGACACACAGTGACACACAGGGGAGTGTGGACTTTTTGTCAGGTTGCGCACCATCTCCACAGTTCATTTCTAATCCTCTTTCTCCCTTTTCTCCTTTTATTCGCGATTACAAACAGTCACTTTGGCCCAGCGCAGGGATTCCACATTACGAGCGCCCGGCAGAAAGCTAAATCTGGGGGATCCAAAACGTGGTTGAAACGAGAACAGAGCTGCTCAGACGGGGAGCAGCTTAGATGTGTAGCGAAGAACTGAGATGAGCCTAGAGAAGAGAGAGCAGCATAAAAATAGAGTGAGGCTTTTTCATTTGTTTTGTGCTCTTGAGCTTCTCCCGTCTCCCAGCTGTGGGGTTTTCCCTCTCAGGGCGGGCGTGGCTGCAGCTGACTGATGCGATGTGAAGGGACCCTTCTCTGTGTTTCTCTCACTCGAGTGTGACAGAATGAAGCTGTCATTCAGTTGTGTCTTATTTCCCAGTTCCTTGCTTTATTTCTCACAGCTGCTGGTTTAAATGGTTTTCTACCAGCACCGATGTCCATCCAGAATGATTAGTTTGTATGGATGTTGCATTTGTGAAATCTTTTCTATACTTTCCTCAACATTTTGCCCTCGTCAGTGTGTCGCTAAAACGTAGCGATAATTAAGTTTTATTAATAAATGTTGCTAGGAGAAGGTCTCAGGTACTCTACCTTCGATTTTCAAGGAACAGACTTCTTGGAAAAGCTCATGTTTACTCTAAAAGTACGTCAAACAGGCTTTCTAGTATTTTCACTTATCAGGAAACATTCTGATGAAGAACGTTTTCTTCATCAGAATGTGCATCTTGTCTGTACTAAATGAGGATTTTAAGGAATTTCTCACCTCAGGTTCTTCTGAAGCACTGTCATTTTTTTTTAATAGCAAGAACATTTATTATTATTTTTTTTTCCATTTTGGTTGTGAACTACGGACTTTCTCAGTCCACCAAGATCAGTTGTCCTACGCGGTGTATAGGTGCCGAAGTTTGAGCTACGTCAGAAAACATTGACTTTTAAAAGTCACTTTTGGGATTTAGGCCTCAACTAGCCTTTTTTTTTTTTTTAAATCTCATATGTTAATTGTGTAAATTGCTTTCCCGTAGAATAAACATGGCCATAGATAAATGACTTGAACAGCTTAACTGCGTTTTACAATGATGTGCCATAAATCCAGTTATACGTCGCTTCAACAAATGAAGAATACGCCCCCAAATCTGAGGTCGGTTACAGGATAATTATGTTTTCTTTTTCTTTTTTTCTTTTTTTTTTTTTGGCTGAGGAAAGCTTGTAGTTAACATCTGTCTCTAGAACACGGACATAAAATGTTATGACTCAAATCTGCGTAAACCCATTACACCTTTTTGGCTGAGTATATCCGCTTTTATAATCAAGGAGGCTTTTTGGCTGCGGTGCACAAATGGTCTGCTTTAACCAGCCACCATAGTTAATGTTTATTAGACTATTCATGTCTTTTCTGCAGTGGATAAAAAAAAAAAATAATAATAAAAACATTTTTGCAGAATCACATAAATATTTTGTAGTGGACAGGAATATGGCAGGGGCTCTCAAACTCTGGTTCAAACCTTTTGTTACTGTTCTTATTCAGTCCTTTGTTACATTTGCTCAAATTTATGTGGATAACAATATTTTTCCACATCTTTCAGTTGTTTTTAAGTATTGTTATAAAATGAACCAATTTCATGAGCACAAAGTTTTGGCACACAAGGAAAAATGACCATTTAAACAGGAAGAAAACGCCAGCAGAACCAGAGGTTTGAGAAAACAGCAGATACGCAAAAAAAAAAAAAAAAAAAAGAAGGGGAACAAAAACGAATGAAC
>NW_015113051.1:259824-267324 GCF_001443285.1 Poecilia latipinna
CCATTAAAAAAGAAAAAAAACACCCGCAAAACCAGGGGTTTGAAAAAAAAAGAAAAACAAAAAAAAAAAAAAAAAAAAAAAAGCAGCGGTACGAGAACTGATGTACGAGAACTGTCTGCGTTAAAGAAAACTCCATAGCAGGAGAAGGGAAACGTTTATAAGTTAGCAGCATTATCTCTGCCAATTTGCTCCTCCAGAAATGCATCACAGCTAAACAAGATTGCCCAGGCCAGGTATGTGTGGAGAGAAAAACACTAAGAGGAAACAAAGTTAACACTGGAAATGGCAGCAGATTATGCAGAGTAGTAGAAGAAGAAAGCAGCTGAGTGAGGAGAAGCTTTTAACCTGAGGTCATGACTCTCTGGTCGTCTGTAGCATAACGTGTCACACAGCTCTGTTTCTTAGCTAATCGGCAGAAACGGGAAAGAGAGGGGAGCGGGCTATTTGAGTAAAGGTGAATGCACATAGGGTGCCCAGAGATGGGTCCCATTAGCTTGTTTACATCAGTAGGCACCTCTAACGCACTGTCTTGCTGCAGCCTTATGAGACAGAACATATTGCAGCGTTGAGCCGTGGCTGGTTTTATCAGAAGCATCAGTGCTTGTTAATAGATCAAGCTAAACAAGATTTGCTGGGCACTGATCCTTAGAGCTTTGGCAGCAGACCAGACTCTGCTGTGCATTGTTTAGTGTTAAATAAAAGGGGTTTATTTTTGCCTTTGAGGCAGATGTGTTCTAATCCTCATAAGTCAGGAAATCACAAAAAGAAAACGATTAATCTGAACCTAGTCATATCCAGAGTCAGAGCATAAATAGAACTTTTAGGAAACAACTTAAGACCCACTTTTTTAAACTTGCTTTTTAGCGTAATACTGTGTTTTATTGTTTTGTATGTTGCTTTTAATTTATTTATTTTTTTACATTTTGTGCAGCACTTTGTGACCCTGGTCTGTGAAAAGTGCTATAGAAATAAAGTTTACTTACTTACTTAAACTTTAAGCAGTCGTCAATCTGACAAACACTGCTTGACAGTGAGTTAATCTTCTGTCCTTGCACAATAAACTAGACGGTTGGTAAAATAAAGCAACTTCCAAAACTACTGCAGTTGCAATCAAAAGTGAATTTATGTTAAGCTTTTTGCACATCCTACCAGCAGTGTGGATTTTGTGGAAGTAGCTGTACGGACCTCCTCAGTCAAGTGTTAATTCAGTGAAACAACCTATTACTGATTGCACGTGTGAAGGTAGCATGAGACTGCATGGAAGGTGCTCAGACCAACTTAGTGTTGCAAGATGGTAATTCTTCGTCTGATGTGCTTTTTTTCCCCTTTGTCTTTTTCCTTCCTCTGCTGCCAAATCAATCATTATCTCGGTATTACCCTCTCCTTATTTCTGTTGTACTTTCCCACTAAAGTGTGTAGAGGTCATAACCCCGACTGAGCCACAAGCTGTTGCTGCCCGAGCCTCAGAGAGCTCAGCTTTATAATGTTACTCTCACTCTCTCTGGAAGAAAAATCTAACACGCTCACCTGTATTCCTTCACAAAGGGAGATTATATCGCAATATTGTTTCGCAATTCTGGTTTATTTAAGCATTCTTGTCTGAAATATGATTTTGTAAATGTCAAATAAATACTTTTAGTGCATCCAACCATAAAATGATACAACTTACTTGTTAAATGATTTATGTGCACACTTTTACACCCAAAGCCAGAATGTGCCTCACTTATTCATCTACGATATGGCATTTTCTAAAAGTTTGAGCTGATTTGCAGCATATGTGGTGTGATGCATAGTGGCACATTGATAATATGTACAACGAAGCAGCTCCTGTAAATTTACTGAATGACGGCTTCTAATTTCAAACATAGTTTTCTGCATCCCGGACCGTCTAAAATGCCGCTGGATTTTGATCACATCATTGTTGGAGAGGGAGGTGAAACTTTAATGTGTTAACCCTACACGACACATGCTGTTGTGCTCCAAAAGGTATCATTCCTACCTGCTTCTTCTTCTTCTTCTTCTTCTTCTTCTTCTTCTTCTTCTTCTTCTTCTTCTTCTTCTTCTTCTTCTTCTTCTTCTTCTTCATGTTGTTGAGTGTTAATTTGTTTCACAGCGAAGACTCGGTTCTTTAGTGATTGTATTTTTAGGCTTGGTTGTAGAAATTCTTTATCTCCTTTTAAGTGAAAGCGTAAAAGAGGTGGCAAAGTGTCTATGAAGAGTCCTTTTTTTCACATACTAACAGAGGGAAGGAAAAGAAAAGAAGTTGTATTTACTACATCGCTGCAAATGGCTTTTGGTTTACAGGAGAAATGCGTGCACCGTCTCTGCTTGCGGAATGCATTTGTTTACTCTCATTTCTCCTCAAATGCTGCTGGACATTACCAGCCTTCTTTTTTTTTTTTTTCTGAAGCTCATCTCTCAATGTCTAGAAAATGAGGGGGTGGATGAAGCAGGGGTTGGGGGTAATTTGGTTAGAGGAGGTAACTATGAGATATGGTGGAGAAGAAGGTAGGCTTTTTGACACAGCCATTCGCTGGTGCTATGCCGTGATGTATAACGGCAATACGAGCGAGCTTGCAGAAAGCAGAATGGCCTGCACAAACGACACAATCGTGCACACACGCGTGCCCGGTAAATTGCAAACAAATTGAACCTATAGGCTTCCCTACTACCGGATGAAGTGCCCGAGCGCGGGCCTGTGTGCTTTCTTGGGATTAAGGTGTCTGTTTGATCTCTGTCAAAGTATCACATGAAACAGAAGGACGTGGAGGACATCTCTCAGCAAAATTGCATAAGATCCTTTTTCCGCCAGGAACTGAGGTCACTTTTCCTTTTCTTTTTCGAACACCATGGTTTAAGTGCTGAAACATAACAGGCACCGCTCATCTCAAAGCGGCAGTAAAGAAGCGTCTGGTTTCCTCTCAGACAATGTGATTGTATTAAAAATGTCGCTGTTGACTCTGTTCCAGGTCCCATAATTGGGGGTAATAAAGGAGTGTGGTGTTCCCCCTGTGGATGAAATCTCCTTTTAGAAGAGAGGAGCGACAAATTGGAGTGTTCAGAGAGAAAAAAGGATGCACATGTGTCTGTGAATATGTGTGTCTCAGAGTGCGAGGATGCACAAGCACATATTTATTTGTTTGAAAGTGGTGGGTTTCCCTGGTGATCGCCAGGTTGATAGCTTTCCTCGTCTTTTATTTTTCAGCTGGCGAGTTTTCTCTGAGGAAAAGATGTAATAAGTTTTTCTTTTTTTGTATTATTTTTGTGCATGTCTGGCATGTACAGTTTGTAGATTTGCGATTAGAGGTACATGTTAAATCCTGTGGCTCAGACGTTGATATGTGGATGCTGTGTAGATGTGTCAGTGTTTTAATTGGCACCACAAATGTATGCAGTAAAACATACACTCATGCATTTATTTAAACGCTTGCACTGCCTCAGGCTATTTGCACCGTCTTCCGTGTCCCCTAAATGTGCTTACATCTCTACTGTATACATCAGTTGATTAATGCTTTTACATCTCGTGTAGGGCTGACTTCGCACCAGCTGCCTGCCAATTGCATGGTGTTTCAATGCAGTAATGTTTTTTTTTCCTATTGGGGATATCCATGCTAGCTAACAACTGCTTGATCCATGCTGTAGCTTGGTGTCATCTAGAAAGCTAGAGGAGCCGTATGACTTAGTTTTTTGTATTGATATAATTGGAGGTCATTGCCAGTGGTAGTTTTTGATATGGAAACTGACCACTCACCATTTGGCATATTAGAGAAGAAGCCAAAAAAAAAAAGAAAAAAAAATGAAGAAGTTGTAAATTGTGGACTTGCGCATTGTGTAAGAGAACGCTGTTTTAAATGCCGCTGCTGGTTCATGATGCTGAAGTTATTATTTTATTCCTGCACACTATTACATTAATGGGGTTTTCACTGGTTAAAAAAAAAAAAGCAGCATTCACTGTATTTCAAGCTAAAAATGCCAAATTTGATCAAGTCTAACTGGATGAGACGAATAACACTACTCTGAACAAATATTCTTTGAAACTGGCTTTGAGATTTAAGAGATTTTGTTTTGTAAAAAAAAAAAAAAAAGCCAGAGGGGATGATTCTAGGTTTTCTCTCATTTCCGTCTGGCACAAAAGAAGGGACGTTTACACAAAGACCGCTGCTGGCCCTTTCCAGCAAAATGCAGGTGTTTACCTCTGATTTATTTAACGCACATATTAAACATTTTATGCATGTAATTAAACTGTCAGGGCATCAAATCAGCTGTTGAATCTCTTTATAAAAGGAATCAAAAAAAGAAAATATGATGCTCAAGTAGATTTGTGGGTTTCTTTTGCATTAGCTCCACTTTTGTGGTTGTTGCAGAGTTGGGGGGAAAAAACCATAGACAAGAGGCTGTCTTTTACAGTCTTGCTGTCATTACACATAGATGTACAAACAGAACAGAGTGGATCGGCAGTCAGCGGGGTTTAAAAGTTTCTGGTCAGACTCTAAAGAAAGAGAGAACAGAGTAGTTCAACAACAATAATGTGTTCTGAGCAGGGCAAGCATGTAGACAGCACCGAGTTGTCTGGAAAACAAACTGCATGCCTGCTTTCATGTGGCAAAAAAAGTTTATAAAATGCAACTTAAGGTAAAAAAAAAAATTGCTTTCTTCATGTAATTTTATCATTTTCAAAAATTCAACTGCGTCTCAGTCAAACAAATTAACAATGTTGTGTGTTGATCTAAACTACCAGACAGTGAGTGGTGAAGTTTGTACAGTCTACAGTGAAGTGAAAATCAACGAATAAAGCAACAAAGGAGGTAAAACTTAAAATGCTGAGACACGTTGTCTTCATTCAGTACGCTCCTGGTCTTTTTTTTTTTTATATCTGTTAAAACTGACAGTTCAACTTTATGCTGCTGTTTCCTACATATTAAGTGTATTTAAGTATATGATGTACTAAAGTGCATTGGGTTGTGAACATCAGCATAACAAATGGATACGAGATGTGAGCATCTTTATGGATGTAAATTACAATTAACAGGTTCAGTGGCATTCATTAATAAATGAATTCAGTTTACCAACATTTTTAGGAGTGGACATTGTGATGGGCTTATGAATAAACATTATTTGATTGAATATTTACTACTTGTCAGATATTTTGCTTGTGAAATTTAGAGATTGTTCAAGTTTTGTTTTGGACAATGCAATAATATTTGTACAACAGATGAAGGACAACCTCTGCTGAAAACTTTTTTTATTTCAAGGTAAACGATTGCTCTTGTTCAGCTGTGGGTTTATCATTGAACTTACAGCTCAAGTCATTTTTATTTGATTGGTTTTAAAAAAAAAAATTCTGTCTGAAATTGAAAAAGAAAAAAAAAAGCAGGAAAAAAAATCCTTCACTACGGCTCTTTGATTTTCATATTCTGAGGTGGGGTTGCCTTGTCAGTGTAATTATCTCTGCATTTATCAAATACCTTCTACTTCCTCTAAAGAACGACATAAAGTAGAATGGCTTGTGATGGAGAATGAAAATGCAGGAACCGTAATGTGTCACCGTATAACATCTGCAAGAATAAAACTATCTGCTGTTTTTGTTTTCAGATGTGAAACATTGAAAAAAGAGTTGGCACATTATGAACGAACAGGTCATCCGACGTTCAGATTATATAACTTCACACATATAAAGCACAACAGAGTAAAAAGCAGGCTTCTATTGGCATTTTTTTTTCAAACAGTAAGGGCAGGATATGGAGACAGATTTTTAATATTTTCATGTATTTATGACAGATGAAGAGCCAAGTGATTTTTTTTTTTTCCCCCCCTCCTTGTTTTGTCACAGAGCTCGGAGCATGCCTAGGAATACTCCTTCTCAATTTGCGTTTGAGTGCCATGAATGCAAAGGTGCCGGTGGATGCCCTCCTGTGTCATGGAAACATCAATTTTTAATCTGGGATCTTTAAACACATCACATAAGCAAACTAATTCAATGACTAATAAATGCAGTCGGGCATAATGGATGGACCCAAGACGTCTGGCACATTGGAGAGTGCAGAAATTGTAATGGGAGAAGAGGAGTGCAGAGAGGCGATAATAAATTAGTGTGTAAGTATTATGACCAGTCAGGAGGTTGATAATTGATAAAGGTGAAGTGTTAAATATGAAAATGAACCCGTTTTCTCTGAGAAGAAAACACAACATTGAAATAATTTGAAGAAAGTATAGTTCAATCTAACTTTGCACACTTGACATATGGAATAGGTCAGGTGAATGTAAAGTATTGTTTCTGATTAATTTTATCTCGCTAACCTATTAAAGACTTGGGAAGTAAAACGTCATTTGGTTTGGTCAGCCCTCCAGATTTCTTTTTCTTTTTTTTGACACGAAGACGTGAACGTCGACAAACTGGACTTCAGCCACACCCTTCTTTTCTACATTTTCACAAGCGGCTCCGATGGTATCCCTGGCTACCGCTGGTAACCTTGGTGATACCGGTGGAGATATGCTGCAGTCAGTGGGCGTTGCCAGGGCGTGATATGAAAGCATAGCCGGATCTGTACGTGTGTGTGTGTGTGTGTGTGTGTGTGCATGCATGTTTATGTGTGTTCTTGTCTGAGATTCTGATAGCAGCCCCTGCCAGAGCCTTCATTTTGACATATCCTTTGATGACGGCATTGGCATTCGAGCAGCCACAAATGCACACACACACGCACATGCACACGCACACACACAGGAGAGGAGAAGGGGGCATAGACATGAGGAAAAGCTGCAAAATATGAAACAGGAGCATCCAAGTTCAGGTACACACTTGGATAAAAATCGATTAATTAATAGAGGAATCCAGCAGCATGTGAGGGAAGATGTTAAGTGTTTCTTGATAGTTTACACACTTCTGCTGGATAAACTAGTGTCTCTGTGTCTTTCTTTGGGCCTTTAAGGCCTGTGTGTCTCAAGATTGGCTCCTCTGCATGTGATTTATGGCCAGATAACTGGGCTTAATCAACATTATTGCACACCTACAGTATCGCTACTAAAGTGGAGATAGGCTGCTATGACTGGATAATAAAATAATCAATACATAAATTAGCATCTTTTATACCATTTTGTGACCTGCAGTTTCAGCTTGAATAGCTGCACCTTGAGGTTTTGTCTTTGGTTTCATGAATTGTTGGTGGTATGTATTTTCCCTTCCATTTTTTAGCACAGTCAAGTAACAATGATATCTTAAGTTGTTATGAAAATGCTGCATATGTCAAACATGACTCAAAAGTGATTTAACTTTGCGATTTGACGCCTTGAAATTAGCCTCTGTCTCTTTAAGAAGATCTTAGTTTTCCCGACAGTCCGCCTTCAGCACGTCATCACAACAGTGTTTGTCCATTATGCCATTTTCAACCTAAGAAGGCTGGGAAGTAGAGTGTACGATAAACTCTGCAGAGTCCATTGTCCCCAGGTGTTTGCTAATTACCGCTGACACTAATCTGGTGGCGCTAAGTGAGAAAAGCATCAGAT
>NW_015113051.1:272324-278740 GCF_001443285.1 Poecilia latipinna
TAGAAAGGAAAAGTGCATGGCACTTACACACAGAGGGCCTTATTGTGATCTGCAAAAGCGGACAGAGGCGACTGAGAAGCGGCCAAAATCAGTTCGAGCATCGGTGTCACTTCCTCCGAACCCCTTTTTTGTGGGTTCTGTGAGGAGCTTTTTCAATGAGTTGGTTTATGATCGTCTTGCCAAATCCTTTTAGACTTTGTTTTCTCTTCTGACTGTGATTTATTGCCATGGCTTCGCCGCTGCGTTTTCCAAGTAATATCTCAAGTTAAATTAGCCTGTTTGGGCCTTAAAGTACAAAGTTTGATTTGAGCAGAATTTATCATTTGTCTTTATTTAATGATAGCTTTAACATTTTGAAATTATTAAGCAAAAGGCTGTTTAAATGTCAGCATGGCTGCTTGGGGAATTAAGTTTGGAGCTTCTACATTTATTGTTTGAAGTCTGAGTAAAAAATTTATAGGTTAATGAGGAAAATAATCAACAGACAATTTGTGAAAAAAAAAGGGTTGTCCTGTTTGCTTCTGGGTACATATAAATTGCATACATATGTCATATTGGAATTAATTAATGCAGAAAATAAAGTGTTTTAAAATATTTACAGAGAGAAAGTATCAATGTTTTTTTTTTTTAAGAATGCATATAAACGTTGACTGTACACCACAGAGAGACAGCGGTGAGCTCCATGATTGGGTGCACAGAGACCGTTCGGTGCAGGCGCTGCTGCTCACATCTCTATTGGCGTCAGGGCCAGAAGAGGAGACATCAGGTAATTAAAAAGAAAAGTGAGAGAAAGAGCAGGAGAAGGGAAGGCAGGGAGACAGGAAGAGTGGGAGGGTAGGAGAGGAAGAGGCCAGTAGGGAGAAGGATAATGGACGACCTCATGCAGCTTTGCCTGAGAACATAACCTGTTATTAGCAGGCTATCAGCCACAGTCATGTTAAAGCTATCAAGACATCAAATGCCACATTCACTCACAAACAGAGCTAACACTGGTTAGCTTATTGGAGCTAATGTAGCAGAATCACAACAGAGAAAGCTGTAATCCAAACAATGTAACTCCTTTAACGCTGAGAAAACAGCACTTCCCTTTATTCAGAAAGGTGTAATGAGACATCATTGTCAACAGAAGGTGCTGCACAATTGCTGCTAGATCACAATACCATGAAGTAACCCATCTATAGTTTTCCTAGGGAGCTGCAAAACGCCTCAATTTGCAGCTCCCTACCAAAAGCTTCCTGGTAATTATAGTTTGACTTGTATCACTTACAAGAAACATTATTAGTAATTGTGAATGTTTAGCTGAAGGAGTATGACGGACAGTATCCGACACTGTATTTAATGGAAAGGTAACATGAACCATGCAATAAGTTTTAGAAGAGCGTTTTGCATGGATGGGACATTATGACCTGCGTAATGCCCCTTGTGTTCTCAACACTGTCGTGCTGCTGATCTTGATAAAGAAGCTTCACCCTCCATAACATGTTGTCAACACACAAGAAAGTCGCTTGTCTTTCTTCTTTGGAGTGTAATCTGCACTGTGTAACTTCATCATCTGTTCATGTTTGCCAGGGTCCAAATAATTCTTCTGCAGGTCGGTTGCATGCAGCTCACAATTTTGGGACAAAAGAATGTGATGTCTAAAAGGTGGTGCCACATATGTGGCAGAAAAAGAAAGACCAGGAGTAAAAAAGCTTGAGCAGAGGAAGAAAAAAGCCTTTGTATAATTTATCTACCAGAGAGCCCAGGGACACATTTTCACTGAAATACTATTGAGAATTTACTTAGACTTATCTTCTTTTTCTTTGATTCCTATTACAAAGATCACAAAATAGTGCATTATTGCAACTAATGATTTAGTCAAGACCACTTCTGGACAAAATTACACCAAGACCAATACTTTAGGAGACGCAAGATCTTGTCCAAGACCAAAGCAAACCCAATGTGAAGCCATTATGAACACCATAACACAGTTATTACAGATTGTCTGCTACAGACAGATCTGTAAAGAAGATCTGTCGGTAGCAGTTCATTAGCAAGCTAATCCATAACACGGCTCTAGACTAACTGGCTGCACTGGTGAGTGTAACTCTCTTAGGTAGGTGCTCTCACTGTTGCAACATTTAGGTGGACACAAACTTAAGAATGTAGGCACAGGAAGCAGCATCAAAACTTTCAAGCTTAAAAAAGAAACAAAACTTTATTAGGATTTTCACTCTGAGTTGCAGTTACAAACTGATGTTGCAGCTGCGCTTTTGGTTTCGGTCTTGGAAAAACAACCAAAGTCTAGCTGTTCTGAAACCAAGACTTTGAAAATATATTCTCCGGACCGCTCTCAAGTACCACACGATTAATTGCCCTTTATTGGACTGTAGTGAAAGCAGCAGCCTAATGACTCAATTGGTTTTGTGCAGCTGGTGCCGTACATGCATGTTTGTCAGGACCAAACAGCTCGCTTATGTGGATACTGAGAGGTCTGCTGACATCTTTACGTCGCCCTGTGTAAAGGTGTCGGCATGTTCAGACGAAATAAGCTGGTTACAAAACTGCACAAATAGTTTCTGAGCAGAAACTATTTGTGCAGTTTCTGCATAAATGGCAGGAACTGCATTTGTGCAGAAACTATTTGTGCAGGTTCCGCACTAATAGTGCAGTTATTTTAATAACAAGTTTAGCCCTGTTATTAAGATAACAAGGCTAAACATGGAAGCAGGAAACAAAAATATTAATAAAAAAAATACATAAAAAGAAGAAGAACTTGCCAAATCAAAAACATTGGCATATTCCCTGGACTATGACAGAGATAGATGGCAAAATGGCTCAGATGTATATGAAACCATAGACTGACTTCACCTGAGTGAACTCTGCAACACACATTTGATATGTTTGCTCACAGAATATGTCCAGTTCTTCTGTCCTCCAAGCTGGCCACAAACACCACAGGGTTACTGGCTCTCAGCTCCGGGCTGGAAGTTTTGTCCTGTCCGTCTATCACAGCATCTGTGCTGAGATAAAATAAGAGGACAGACCAACATTATTTAACAACTTTATAACTTTTACAGGTTATAAAGGTTATAATTTTTACAGATTTCACAAGTGTCTGTCTATGAGTGCATTCATTTGGTATGTACCATTCAAAGTTTCTTGGCTGATTTTTGGATCGCAGATGTCTTACAGCTTTGACCTGCCAATACTGATTTGTCCGATTTCTCTTTAACAATCTACATTTAAAAGATATTAGCATGCAAAATATACTTTATATAATTACTGCTTTGAATATCATTAGCTATTAATAACTTTTAAAGTAAAAAAATGACATAGGTTGAACGTTTAATAAAAAGAAAGCCGATATCCTTTCTTAGTCAGTTTCCTTTTAAGCGCTTTCTGCTCGTTCCGTGCTTCTTCAGATTTAAGTTTTAAACACCTCACTGATGGAGACAATATTTATCTTGAACTATTTTTCACTCAGGAACAACTTATCAAAGAGCATCATTCCTGTGAGCTGATTAGTTTCTCTCACTGATCAGCAAAAGACATCCAGTTGAAATTAGCCCAGGTCCAGTCCCCAGTCCCTCATTGTGGACCGTGTACATGGTTGTATGTATGGAGCCACGATCAAATATTAAACTGAAGCTATCAGACTTGTGTAGCTGTAACCTTGCCTGTGGCTATGTCCACCTTAGACCTCCAGCAGTGAAGAAAACAAAAAAGATCTCATTGCTGAGAACAAACATTGGCAAAGAGAGGAGTTTACCAGAAAACAAGACAGTTTTTGATTATTGTTTATGTTTTCTGTTGTCAGGGTAACAGCAAGTGGATTTGGCTTGCCAGGTGCCTGCTGATTTGACCTGTGTTTTTTTTGAAGCTGACAAGCACATACATACATACACACACACACACACACACACACACACACACACACACACACACAAAATGTTCCTTGGAGCTTGGATAGTTCATTTTCACACACCCACGCGGGCTTGCCTGCTTAGACGTGGAATTGCTTCCATGCAGACACAAACTAACTTTGCTCAGTTTGGTTGGGGAGGATAAGGTGTGGAAGTACTGGGATTTAAGTTGATTTGGACGTGGTTTGTTGTGTTCAACCTACGACACATCTGGACTTATGAAAAAGGTCTGGAAGGATTTAGCGTTTAGCGAAGAGACGGAAAGGAAATTTGTTCCAAGAAACCCGGTTAAGGTTTTTTTGAGCTGGAATCCAGAAAATTCAGCAAAGTATGACTAAGGATGCAGAAATAAGCCTTTAAATTTAACAGGGTCGAATATATACTCATCTCTGCACATCCTCATCTTAAACCTCTAACAAAATGAAGAGAGCATCCTGACACACTTGGGCAAAAATGAATAAGTAAAACAAAAAAAAAAAAGTCACACAGGCACATTATTCATGTGCTGCTATCCATTTGAACTTCATGCTGTTTCCTCAGTAAGTGAAGAGGTGGAAGAGTGGCCCAGCTCTCTGCCTCTCTCTGCTCCAGCTGATTTGAAGTGAATGAGCCTCTCGTTCTGTAAGCTGTGTAAATATTTCAGCAGTTCATACGCCTTCGCCGAGCCCAGCCACAGTGCCATGTCACTGACCATTAGTGCTGACCTGCTGCTTCTGGTCCTCTGTCCTTTTGTGTTTTTGTTTCTTCCAACTTTATTTTCCTTTCTGTTTTTTTTTTTATTTTATTTTCTCCTCTCTTCTTACAGTGCGTCCAGTTAAAACAAAGAAAGAAGAAAATGCGATTTATTTTATATGAGATGTTAATGAGAAATCCAGGGTTTCTACAGTCTTAAGCAGTTTTCAAATTATATAATTTGGTTTCAGTATTTTCCATGTCTAGACCAGTATGAAAAAAAATATATATATTTTTAGAAAATAACTTGCTTTATTAGACTTTTAATCCCTCTCCTGTTGTCTACGAATTCCCTTCTTCCTTGTATATTTCCTTCTCTCCTCTCTCATTTTTTTTCTAGTGTCCTTTCTTTTTCCCACCTTGGGTTTTTCCTTTTGTTTGTCCTTCCATTATTGTGTCTCATTCCCCTTGTCTTCCTGCCTATTTATCCTAAATTGATTCCAACCTCCCTTGTGCCCATCCTTGTTTCATATTTTGCACCCATCCTTTCTCCCTCTTGCCCTTCCTTTCTTTGCTTCCTTATGTCCTTTCTCTTTTTCTTTTCTTGTATCATAACTCCCTTCCTCCTTACTATCTTTCCTTCCTTCCCTCTGTGTCCCACATGTCTTACTTCTGTCCTCCTGTCCAGTTTGCGTTTGTGCAAATACTAGATTTGAAACCGCTCTGCTGTAGAAATAAGTGCTATGAAGTCAGAGTGAACATTAGTGTTTTGTAAATTAATTAAAAAAAAAGAGCAGATAAATCTGGAAGGTTGTTCCTTTAAAAATTTGGGAATGTATACATCAGAAATCTGTAGGGAAATGATTCCCACTCGAGCCGATTTGAGCAAAAACATTTGAGGAGGTATTTTTACACAGATAACCTTAGGTGTGTTTACCTGTTTTATTTGATAAGGTGTGAAAACTGTCAACTAGATTGTGGTGCTGACAAATAACCCTCCTCTGGCTCTGAAATCTGTCTGTCAACTCAGTGATCTGTGTTGGCAATAATGTAAAACACACACACACACACACACACACACACACACACACACACACACACACACACACGCAGACACACACACAAACACAAGGTAGCTTGTTTGTGCTTCTCTCCAGCACATTGTTTCCTCAGTAAGTTGGAACATAAAAAGCAGCATTAGATGTGATTGTGTTAATTTGAGCCAAAAGTTTTACATATTTCAGAAAGAGTAAGTTTATAAAATATTTTATTTCCATTTAATCTGTTTTAAACATTTTCATGTAAGAGGGTTTTTTTTTTAAGAGTAGAGGCTCCAGAGCAGATGGCCTTAGTTGTATTACATGAAGGGAGGAGATGTAAAGGCTCACCCGTTTTCCGTTACTTAGTCCGGCGTTTCTGATCAGAAGACAGAGGGTGGTTTCTCAGTGTGAGAAAGAACTTGACATGACTTTAAGAAAAAACAAAAAATATGTTATTCTGTGCTAGTTTCTGTCTTTTATACACAGAGACATGAATGCTTATGCACTCCCACATAATACAGAAGGCGGATCAATCAAAAGAACAACCGGCTCAGTCTGTCAACTCATGCACAGTCTGACTCTGATCGATCCGAAGGCAGATCTTATTGGTGTTCTCTCTGTTTGGGCTGGAACACAAACACACATATACTGTATTTACTCACACACACACACACATTTAAACATAGATACAAATCCTTTTCTCACACAGAAGTCTCACTGCTTTTATAAAAATCTACCTGCTATTTCCTTAATTTGTGATTTATTTGATGAACATTGTCACCGTATATATATATATATA
>NW_015113051.1:282378-290285 GCF_001443285.1 Poecilia latipinna
TTTTTTTTTTTCCATGTTATTTTTCAGGAGTTGATAGGTAAGTGAGCATATCTACTGTTATAGACCAATCCAACATCTATGAGCCTGGAGCATTGAATGCAGCCATTTAATCTCTGTGTTCATTATTCTTTGGCTGATAAATTAATATTAGCATTGTCCAAAATTGATTTTTTTTTTTATCATTCAAAATTGCTGTTTAGAAATCTAAAGTAATCCATGACGGCAATCCGAAAGGAGTTATAATCCAGCTGGGCGATGATTGTTGTGTTTTAAACATTAATTTATTAATAAGCTCACCTCTTATTTTAACTTCGCTTTGAGCAATGCTCTTCTCCTTTTGTGTTGGAGAAATGAGCTTTTGCATATTTTGTCGCATGACAACCATGTTCCCATATTTTAGGGAAATATGGTGGTGGCAGCATCCTGCTGTGGGGATGCTTTTCCTTTTGGATGAATAGGGAACCTGAGCAGAATTGAAGATGGAAATCCAGAGCAGTCATGCAAGAACATGCTTTTGAAGGTCCAGTCTTGAAACCGGGTCAATAGAAAATGACAATGATCATGTAGCAAGAGCGAAACTGGATGTCCTAATCAAAGCCCGAGATCTAAATCTGTGTGAGAATCTGTAGGGAAACTTGAAAATCACCTCTAAATGTGCAAAGCTGGTCGAGACATGTCCCAATAGATGTGCATTGTAAGTCCAGGAAAATGTAAAAAAATTTATATAATTTTGTGATTTCTGCCAGATTTACTAATATCTCCCACATGTCTGCCTATTGTCTACACCCACTTATTGTCAAAGTGAAAGGCATGATGCATATTAGATGTTTTTAGTGTTTTCGTCGCTTGGCTTTGTTCAGTTTGAGCACTTCTGCCCATATATTGTACAACTTTTTTTGAATGACCCTTGAAATAAAGCTTTGGTGAATGTTTGCTTTGTCAATGGTAAAGCATAGCCCATGTCTTATCTGTCCTGGGTAATTAAAACTAAATTATTGATACAGTGATGCATTATTCAGGAGGGACAATTAGAGGTAGAAAGAATAGTAAACACAGGTAGCTCCGCAATATCTGAACGGAGTGTGTGTGTGTTGGGGCATGAGGGTATGCTACAGCCTTTATGCTCCAGAAACATCTCTCCCTGCAGCCCCAGGCCAGTGTTCCTCCACCTGATTCCCCATCAATAATCTCTCTATATTTTACCATATCCATCTCTCTTCCCTCTTCCTGCATCATATTTTCTTCTGACTCAGCCTCTTGCTTCCCCGCCATGTTTCTCTGTTGTACCTGCATTTTACTTTCCTGTGCCGCACCCATTAGCTTTTTCTTCTCCCTGTTGCTATGACATTACCTAGCACTGGTCTTTCAGGATGGGGGTAAAGAACTAAGTCTTGTTTGTGTAATTTAATTACCTCTGCCAAACAAAAGCAATGCCAACCTCCAGGTTCTCGAGGCATTTTGCCTCTTTTTTTTTTTTTTTTTACCACTCCTTGCTTCCCCACTCCAATTCGTTGGCCCTTCATCCCATTTTTTTTTTTGTTTTTTGTATCTGTTCAACGTTTTCTGTTTTACTCTGCTTTTAATGGACCATCCCTCTTTGTGTTCTGCACTGAATTTTTAGGTCCCATTTAAACTACAAATGGGACATTTTACTTTTCTTGGCGCTCTACCTGTTTTGCAAAATTGTTGATTTTAGTCGAGCATACACAGTCGCAATCAGGTCGAGTTTCAAACCCTGCATGCTTGTGTGTTTGTCTCTTTGTTTTGGCCTAGGCTTGACCTTGCTTATAACAGCGATGGTGAGGTTCCTCATTAGCACTGGACTGGAGGAAACAGGGTAATGAGGGAGCAGGTTGTCTTTAGGCACACAAGTATTCTCTCTCTCTCTCTCATTCGCACACACACACACATACACATACACACACACGCGCATAAATGCCAATACACCGCGTTGTGTTAGTGCTAGCATGCACCTGCTGACACCTGTGCTTATGCAAGATCTCACATAAGCTTCCTGCTCGCTCACTCATACACAAACACAGTTTCTGAGTACTTCTCAGTCTCATGGCCCCCCCACTCAGTTGTCTCGCCTCACCTTCTGTTTAGTGTTTTTTCTCTCCCACACACATTCTGCCTCTTCCCCTCGACTCTGTCTTCTTCTCCCTGTTCTTCCTACTAGACAGACCTTGCAAACATCACCGCCCAGATTAGGTGGACCTGCAGTTCCATGGTTGCCCTCTGCTGGTAGTCTCTTTAAAGGGCACACCTGAAAATAGTGCTTTGACATGTTTATTTTTTAATAAATGTTAAAAAAAAAAAGTTATAATAATAATATATTTTTTTCAAATCTGGTTAAGCCATTTGAGCAACAATGTTCACCTTATGTGTTAAGTTTTTTCTTAATGTGACCATGAGAGCGTCACACAGCCCGTGCGTAGCTTTGTAAGACCGTAAGAAACATCCAGAAACATGAAGAAAAATATCTGGCAGTTTACCGTTTTACACCAGAATGCTGTCTTAAGATCATTAGGACTGGTGGGCGGGATGCACAGTGGTGCAGGTAGTAGCAATGTTGCCTTGCATCAAGAAGGTCTTTGGTTTAAATCTTAGTGTGGGATCTTTCTGCCTGGAGTTTCTATGTTCTCCGAGTGCATGTGTAGGTTCTCTCAAGATACTCCATTTCTTCCCACGTGATTGTTCTACAATGTCATACACAAATCATTGTGTTCTATGAGGAAAAATAAAGACGTTATCTAACCTACTTTGCACACCCTGTAATGTGGGCTAAGACACATAAATAAAATTGTGTTAGCATTTCTATATAATATAATATAACATCAGGAATTCTACATTAATTTCTAAAATTCTGAATGAAAATCAAACTAAAGACGCAGTTGCTGGTGTTTAACGCATTTCTGTAGGGGGTGGCCACACACATCAAGCAGACAATCGGCTTTTACTTTGCTGTAGCACTGATAGACAGGCCTACTGTGCATAAGTACATGAACACACAGTGGTCCAGATAGAGCTCCACTTGACTGCATACTTTGAATTTTTTGAATTCTACGGTAAGACCTCGGATGCAATTTAATTCCCTTTTTGGAAATGCAAATGCATTTTTGTGGAGGAAAAAAAAAATGTCAGTCTTGTCTTTGACGTGTGTCTGATTGTAAGACTGGAAAATGTACACTTGTGTGAACTTCTAAAAGCCAAGATGACTTCCCTTCTTTTCGGTTTATTTTTCCACTGTCTTCCCTCCCCATCCCTCCACCACGAGTCTAATTAATCCTTACGATTTCCTTGCTTTGATCGCCCTCCTTAGAAGCAGTGTGATTTGAGCTGCCGACACAGTGAGCGGGAGATCATCTCTCTCACTCGCTACCTTACTCCCACCACCTTCCACTGGTTTTGACAGTTTCCAGTGGAGAGGAGCAGGAATGTGAAAATAAAAGGAGTGAGAGGCAAAGGGAAGGGACAGAAAGTTGAGGAAAAACTGTTTCACACCAGCCTGACACATGTGGCATAACACCTGCTGATGATGTTAAAACAGTCCTACATAAGGTAAGAAAAAAAAAAAAAGGATAACAGGTTCCTGTCATGGTAATTTGAGCTTAAAACACCCACTGTTTCTATGTGCTAGCAGTTAGCAATTTGTGGTAGCTGAAGTAGATAAATTCCTCTTAGAAGACAAGGTCAGATGTCTAAAGCTTTTTTCCTTGGCTACCACAAGACCACAATCCATGCTTTGTTAAAGTAATTTATTTTGTACTTTATTATCTGTATACTTGTACCATATTATATTTCCTATTATTTTGATTGCGATCCTTCTTTGCACCTGTGATATTTAACGAATTATGACCAATTATGGATGTTAATCAAGATAAAGTTATTCTGAGCATCCTTATGGCAGTTTGCTAAAGCTATATGTCGTGGTTTCTATGCAACAAACTACAAGAACATTAAACAACCTGCATATATGCATTTATATGTACTCCTAATAACACGTGATCGGTACAAACATTCAGATTTCAGATGGCCAACATGTCCAAAACCAACTTGTACTTGGTACCAAAGCTATAACGGTACAAAATGACAAACTGGTGATGCGAA
The DNA here is from genome assembly GCF_001443285.1 of Poecilia latipinna. Classification (NCBI taxonomy): domain Eukaryota; kingdom Metazoa; phylum Chordata; class Actinopteri; order Cyprinodontiformes; family Poeciliidae; genus Poecilia; species Poecilia latipinna. The sequence goes on from NW_015113051.1 coordinate 286,489, forward strand.
TAGCCGCCATTATCATGTGTAAAATAAACAGAAAACTTCAGACTGGCTGCCTACTTTCTAACATCAACTGGTTAGGCTTCCAACATTTACGTGCACAATGTGACAGGTCCCTTTTTTTTTTTTTTTTTTTTTTTTTTGCTGCACTGATCTTCTACCATAAAACATATAAATTATATATCGTATAAGTTGACTTGGATGTAAAAGTTTATCCCAGTTTTTTAGATTGAAATAAAAATTAATGGATTGTTTTGCATTTTGATTTGGCCACAAAGAAGAAGACAAAGTTATTTATTGTTTCTAGTAGGAGAACTTCAGTGTAACTGGGAAAAGAAACTACCTGTCTGATACAGTTTTTTTCTATTCAGAAAGCTCCCAACATTTGTACTTTTCCATGTGACGCGTCGTCTCTTCATCAAGTCTCTGGTTATATAATTGATCGGTTGCTATGTAATCAATCGTCAAGTTAGACCAATGACCTTAACAGAGCGAAGTGTGCGTGCTTTGAGTGTGCAGTAGTGTGTTCATTTTACATGCGCATGCAGACGCCTGTTCTTCCCTCACATGAGGGGTCAGAAAGGTGGAGAACAAGGCAGCAACTCCCTGATAAAGCAGACATTTGATTGGCTCTTGCTGTTGCTCTGAAGCAGCCCGATTGGCTGCCGAGTCCAGCTGTCAGTGTGGCGAGCAGGTAGGGGTGGATCTCTTCACTCTGCTCTGTTGCTAGGTTACAGGTATACCCAATAGATTTGGAGATATGGAGATAGAGTAGAGATAAGGTTGAGGATGGGTGTGGATCAGTGTGTGTGTGTGTGTGTGTGTGTGTGTGTGTGCGCGCAGATGTGTCGCAATGTATTTGCACACGTGTGAGGGATTTTTAGCAGGAGGGGAGGGGCAGATAGGTCAGGAGGGTGGAAGCATAATTGACATTTGAGGGCAGAGACAAAGAGCTTCCCAGAAAAATGGCAAAAAGGTGGATTCTGTTCATTGAAAAATGATGTTAAGCTTCTTCCCGTGAACCATGCTGGTAGATCATATTAATATCTAAAACTGATTACATTTACAAAAACCTAAAAGTGCTAAAGCCCTCGTGTTTTACTATTTGAGATCCCTTCACAGAACAAACACCATGTGGGTTTCCTCTGACTTCCTCTGAGTTTACAGGTACAGTTGTGTCATTATTACCGGACGGCCGATCCCAGGCCTGTGGTAGATTTGTAATTCATTAAAGTGCTGTTGTATTAATTACAGACTGCTCCAGACTGCGCTGCTCTGAGAACAGCTGTTCCGCGGGACTTGGATTGCAATCATAGAGTGGTCAGTCGCCACTAATCGTGGTCATTTATCAATCTGGAAGACCACACACTCGTATGTGAGCACTCTAAAATACACACACGCACACACACACACACACACACTCGCAGACTCTGATCGATGACACGGCTGGGCTGGTAAAAAGGATTGATGGGTGCTTTGTGTGTGTGTGGGTGAGGGCGTGTGTGCGTGTGAGAAAGAGAGGGTGCTTGCATTGGAGCAGGTAGGACCTCTAGGGCATCTCTTCAAAGAAGACATTTTGGAGTCTGCATTGAAACAATGCTGAGAATCGGTGTGGGCAATAAAAGATGAAAATGCTTTCCTGAACTAAAACATATTAACAATCTCTAGACTTGACCAGGCTCCTCCATGTTGGTCAGGCCAAGAACATCTGGCTCTTTGGGAAAGCTGATCACCAAGAAAATTTATAAACATAATTATAATTCTCTCATGTTTTTGTTTCTCTCTCTCTCAGTTGAATCACTGCTTATTTATTTTGCTTAGTGCCTTGTAAAAGCATCCACTTTCCCCTTAAACATTTCAACGCTCTCTCATGTTACAACTATAAACTTCAGTGATTTGATTGGGATTTTTTATGACCGATCAGCACGCAAGTAATGGAGTGGGCATTCTCAAGTCACCTATATGCTATAAATAGAGCCCACCTGTGTGTAATTGACCATTTTATTAATACAAATTGAATCGTTTCCATTGTAACCCCAACGTCGTATCACATTTGATCCCTTCCCATGAGATCGTATTTGCTTTTTGCCCACTTTCACTCCTCTGTTTTGTGTTTGTTTTTGTTTTTTTTTTGTTTTTGCTGATTCATAATCTCTGTTTGGAAATAAAACAGAGGGAGGGAGCTTCTGTCCTTCTTAATAACAATGGGAATTTGGAGACAGAGCCAGAGAGAGAAAAGGCGAGAACGGGATACTGAGGCGACCCAAACTGACTGTCTGGCGTTCTGTCTGCCAGACTGTTATCAACTATGTTTCTGTCTGTCAGCGCTCTCACTGGGAGCTGAAATTTCCACAGATCGAGTTGTCACACTAACCAGGTTTGGCTTACGACAGCTATTCTTAGACTTGGATCGTGCTCTTTTTTTTTTTTGTTTGTTTGTTGTTTTTTTCCCAATTCCTGGGTTCGTCTTCAGAGTTATTTATTTACAGCCACTCCACCTGTTGCAGTATGAAATAAATAATGTAAAAGATGGTGTAAGATGGAAAGGAATACTAACTGAAGTGCAAAAAAACATTTGGAAAACATGCAACAAGAATCATAGAAAAGCTAAGAAGAATGCAGAATATATCGCAAAAATATACGAAGACAGTTTTAAGCAGATTTTGAAGGGTAGAAATTGTTCGCGACTTCAGCTTTTATAAGAGTTCAAAGTTGAAAACCTTAAACTCACAGCAAGCTTTTATTCTAATTAACATATACTAGACAATTTTCAGTTACTTTTACTGTTTTAAACAATTAGATCATGCTTACAGTGTTATTTTATCTTAAATTATGCTTATTTGTGCAGGGCTTTCGACTGCACCTGTACGGTTGGATGCACCACAGCATATAGGCGTAGCTATTTAACATATATTTTAATAGCAATTTCTTGTATATCCGCAACCAAACAGAAAGTTGTTTGATGCAACCGTCCTTGTTAGGTTCAAATTTCCCAGGAAATATTTATGCACCTCATGAATCAACTCATTCGAATGCATGCATTCACACCATGGAAGAGGAGGAACAGCTTTCTGCAGAAAGATCTGTTTAAAAACTGAAGTTACGATAGAACTTCAAGTGGGTGCGCCGTTTCCTTCACGTGCCGCACATTTAATGTCGAGTTCTTTTGTTTTTATTCATCGAGGGGAAGCTCATTTCTGTTAGACTGAAGGTTAAAATCTCAGGTCATTTCGTATTTATGACAGTGTTTATGAGAGACACAGAACGGAGAGTGTGTTTATTTGTTGAAGTACCTTGATCAGAAATGTAGGTCATATGAGGAGCAGTCACAAAATCAGAAAAATACAGAGTGGCCAGGACGGGGATGTTGCGCGTGTGTATTTATATGAGAATGATGTATGGTGCTTAGAGTTATTTTTTGTTCCCAGTTGTTTTCTTGAGAGACGATTTATGGAGACCACTCTGCGTAATGAGCTGAGCGTGGTGACGGCGATGAGCGTGCATCACTAAGTCCTCTTTGGCTTAAATCGCCCTGAAATCTGGCTTACACCACTCACAGATGTAAAACCTGTGGATAGCTTTCATATCTTACAGAGAACAGAGGAAAAATATTTTTTTTCTGAAGTCTAGTCACTGTCTCACATAAATGATATCAAATCAGTGATTCTTGAGAATAGGGACAAAACAGGTCCTATGGATAAAGCACCAAATTTGAATAAAATATAAACAAAATATATTTTTTTCAAATATCTGACTAAACTATCTGGGGTCATGTGAGCACAACAATGTATATTTTTCTTGTG
>NW_015113051.1:294646-322770 GCF_001443285.1 Poecilia latipinna
AAGGTTGAGAAATAATAATAAAAAAAAAATATGGGAAAATTAAAACCCATTTTGTCCCTATTCTCAAGAATCACTGAAATATCTTTTTTGGTGGAGGAGAGTAAAAAGCTGCTTTTCATTCTAAAGCTTGACATTTTCTATTTTTGTCTGAAATTATTGTCAATTTAGCAAAACCAAAAATACCAGTGTTGAAACCACCCATTGACCGCAATATGAACCCAAGAACCAAACCTTGGTTGAACACAAAGAAAGGTGAAAGCCTGGATTTAACTAAATCCTTGAGTGGTCTGGTTTTTTTGGAGTTTCACATTGTCTTGACTGGTTCCAAGTTTAATTCAATTTTAATTGCAGTGAGCCACAAAGATAGATTACTGGTAGAAAAAGAATCTGATTTTTAAACAAGATGCAGTCTGACAGTGTTACAGCACGTGAAGGCAACTGGAAAAAAAAAAGCTCAAAGTGTTTCCTGACTGGCTGACAAAAACAAGAAAAGAGCTATGGTGTCCACAGAGAGACAAAAAGCAAAACAGTAGTCTAACTGCAGTCAGCCCTATTTTTAAGTTGCTAAATGGATAGCTTGGATATCCTGAAGTTGAATTGTTTGGAGGAGTTGTGAGCAGTAAGGCTGGTCAAAGCTGGACAGAGAACAAAGCGTATTTCAGCTTTTTTAAAACAACTCCAATTATCAAGATCTTCACAGCAGCTCATGCAAAACAATTTCATAAACCTTTACATCATTTGCACTTTGCATAAAGCTATTTTCTCTTAAGTCTATTGCGCAAAAAAAAAAAAAAAAAAAAAACTCTCCAAGCCATTTTTAGTGCAATATATAATGTAGGCATAGGCAATATAAGGACAGGTCATCAGAAAGGCAAAAACATATGTATCATTTCCGTAGTGAAACATAATGTAGACAAACTTTTGATTATATGATTAAAGTTAGATTTCTGTATTCTCATGTTTTCTAATTTACACAGAGTAGCAGAGAGTATACATCCTCGAAAGACTTTAGAAACTATACTTATAGAGCAAAAATTTCATGCTAATTTATATGTGTAATCTGAACAAAAAACTTGTCCTATTGCGGCTAATTTCTGTTTGCACGAAACAGCAATTTGCTGCCGATGCGATTAAGTAAAACGTGTCTTCTTAATCTCGCTCGTTGAAGTGTGCCTAATTTTCTTAATCAGTCTCACTATTGTACGAGGCTGATTCTGTTATGACTCAAATGCTGAATGAATGGCGGGTTACACAGTAGGAGTGAGTCACTATCAAAGCTATATTTGTGCACGGAAGTGTGTTTGTGTGACTGCGCTTGCCCTGCCTGCCTGCGGATGCAAGTATACAACTGTGTGTGTTTGCCAGCAGTTAGCAGGGTTATGAATCGGATCAAACGTGCACAGCGACACGCAGGGACAACGGATCAAACGTGCACATGCATGCTGCCTGAGCTGGACTGAACAGAAGGGCTCTGACTGGGCGTGACTTTGATCCTGACCACAACATCCGTTCCTCCGCTCCAGTGCTGTTTTTCTGCTACTCATCTGCCTCGTGTGCCCCTCTGGTCATTTGCCCTGGTCTCAAGTTACTTCTCACAAAGCTTCACATAGGGCTGAGTGTGGTTTTGAGAAAAACAGTATCCAACAGTGGGTAAGTGGACACTCGATGTTTAGCATCCTTGCTGAAGCACGGTCAGTAGCTTTTGGAAGAGAGTTAGAGCTAAATATGATATAAAAATAAAATTACATCAAAAAAAACAAACCACGCACATGCTTTTTTTTTTTGTTTGATCGATGTAATTACTAACACATGAAAACTACTCGCATATGCGTGCACGACTGTTGAACCACTATCCAACTCTTTTTTTTTTTTTGCCTGTTTTCAAAGTCTGAACAACTTGGGGAACTTAAACGTTGCTTGTGCCTTTTCTGTCACTCTGTTGCCACTTATAGTTCCTAGCAGGAATGGTGCAAATGATTTTAGGTGGAGTTTGGGCATCTTCTATCGCAACTTCATCAGGCAAAGCTGCACTGCTCAGATGATTTCTGTCACCTTAATGAGGAGTAATGTAATGTTTTAATAATGCGAGATCTTGTTACACCTCTAATAAATAAAGTCCAGTTTCACCATTCACCTCAATTAATAATTGAAAAGGGTTCAGTTGTATATAATGTGATATCATTGAAATGGAGCTATTGTGTGAAGGCTTCAGAGGTTTGTTAGAGAAAATTAGTGAGCAAAGTGTCATGAATATGCCCTCTGTCCAGTGTGACTGAAACTGAGATATTTCGCAAATAAACCTTTAGCAATAAAATCAATTTCTAGACTTGCAGTGCTGGCACTCACATACCACAAGACTTAAACCTGCTATAGCATCAAAAGGTGGTTCTACGAAGAGCTTTAAACATAGCTATTCCACGATTTTCAAAGTCGCGTTTGTAAAAGATTTTCTAAATCGTTTATTCTTTTTTATCTACTTAAAGATCCTTTTATTACTTTGTTTCTCTGTCATAAAAAATCCCCCCCACTCCCCCCCCCCCCCCCAAAAAAAAAAAAATTACTTTAAAGTCTGTTGTTTCAACAACACAGAATGTGGAATAATTAAAGGAGTACATTTGATTACTTTTGCAGAACCATGACACCCCCAAATATAAAGCCAAAGCTGCTCTTCATCAGAGTTTTGAGTTCATACCGACTTCACCTTTCTACACTGAAGATCTGAAGTTCAGAAAAATAGATTTTTTTTTCCACCATTGTGAGAAGAATTTAAAATGTTATCTTGAAATGTACAAAGAAGAAGAAGAAGAAGAAGAAGAAGGAGAAAAAAACATGGGTACTAATGTAAAAAATATGACATCTGGGGAATCTCTTCCTCACTGTAGTTTCGATCAGTTACTGACACCTTCTCATAGCCAGGAATTAAATTTCAGTCTGGGAGAAACATATTCATAGACTAGCCTGACAAAATGCTTTTAGATGAAGATATAGTGTAGAGACTGATTGTGTTAGATTTTAGTGGCTCATGAGGGAAATGAAGCTAATAAGCTAAATCTTAACATGTCAAACTTAATAAAACATCTTCCGACTCATTGCCCAGAGGAGCACAATGAATTTAGAGTAATAAGAGAGTAGCAGTCAGAAGCATCTGAAGCTGTAGCTCTCCTTAAAGAAGAGAGTGATTAAACTAAAAATCTGACAATTACACAGAAGGAATCAGAAAAAAACTCATATGAGAAGAACCACTTGGAGTAAACCATCATTATTGAATGACTATTTGTGAATATTGCATTATTTGTTAGGAATGTGGATGTAAATTTTACAGAGGTAAAATGCAGAGGAAAAGCACAAACACGTCAATTAGATCAAGGCTATTTTAATCTTTGTGAGATTGTTCGAATTTAAGTAGTACATTTGTTAAAAGATCAATTTTGATAACAAAAAAAAAGTACAGTGGTTAGTTTATAAATGAAGGGATTTAGCATCAGTTAATAGTGATTAAAGCAGCAACACACACATAAATCTGTTTTAATGAGATCTGGTAGGATAGAAAAAACATACAGTAGCGTAGCATTGTGAGGTGAAAGTAAAGTGATGCATGGTTTTGAAAGGGTCAACGTGTCGTGGAGCCACGTTCGGCTGCAGTTCAAACTCGACGGCCTCGTTTACATGGAGCCGATTTCCAGTGGAGCTGTAACATTTTTGTTTACGCGTCTCCAGTGATGAAGCCTCTGACTTTTTGACGCCGTTTCTCAAAGTAAAACCTGGAGTCGTGCTCTTTATATTCTATTCTAATGGCATCGTCGGTGTTCTGAGGAACGCTTTAAAGCTTGTTTTAAAACCGAATCTTGTTATAAGCTTTAACACAACATTCTCCTTGACCTGTCTGCCATGTTTCTAGACCTTCATGACGCTGCTTATTCTTTAATGTTCTCCTACGATGCTCCGAGGCCTTTACAGAACTGTATTTATATCGAGACTGAATTACGCACAGAACTCAAATTTTGTTCTGTTTTCCATCTTTCTTATTTTCATTTCGAGGTATGAGAGAAAAGATAACATGAAAGCGAGCCACATTTCTCAGATTTTCATTTGCAAATGAGCTGACGTGATTCTCTTTATATCAGTTCCATCCATGACCCTGCTTGTGTTGGCCTGTGGTAGCTGCTAGTGTTCTGCCAATGAGTCTGATTTCCTCTCACTTTTCCTGGACACAGTGTTTGCACAAGCATCTCCATAATCCTCTTGTCTAGGATTTGGCTGCTGCTGTTTTAGACGAGATGAAGACAATTCTTCCCACTGTGTAAATGTGAGCACAGCCTTTGACACTTTATTCACGTCACTTTTTTATTTTTTTTAAAGCACGTGTCCATTTTTTCCTCCCTCACGCTCCCAGTCCCTCTCTGCGTAACCCTCCCACCCCGACTATGCCTGTTCGGATCGATCCAGCCATGTCTCCTGGTCCCACATGTCATCTTTTTTCTTTGACTGACTCTCCTCTGCCTTCTGCTTGGTATTCTGGGGTTGGAATGCATGCACCATCTCAGATCCATCAGATCCGATAGTAATGCCGCACCATGACTCTATGAAATAGCAAGATGTGTGCAGAGGGAAGACGGGGATGGTGAAACAAGAGTGTGTCTTTGTGTAGTGGGTGAGGTTACTGGAGTATAGGTCAGTGGTTTGTCAAAGGAAAGAGAAAGGTAGGTTGGTAGATATTTTATTTGTTTTATGGCAACACTTAAGTGCTTTATTAATGGTGTTAATTGTGTTATATTGAACACATAATGTACTATAATGAACACAAAACCTAAAATAATAAGAATAGACTAATCACTAAAAGAGCAACGGTTCATGGCTAACTAAAATGATTGATAACAAACGTAAATTCTACATACAGTCCCTCTCTGAGGGAATTATGATACAAAAAGATGAGGCGCAACGTCTACCCTAAGAAAATAACTTTGTGAGCGATGTTTGTGTGTGCAACGTGCGTGAAGGGTTTACAAATCAAGACTATCTGCTTCAGCATCTTTTTCATTACTTTCGAAAACCTTACAAGCATGAAAATGGTCAACCACAAACTCGTCAACAAGGAAGCAGACGCAACCATCGACGAAGCGGATGCTGTGATTATTTCACCTGGAGTGAATTTATCTCAACTGCAAGGATTGATATTTAAGCTGCTTGATTGACGACGCTCACAGAGCTTCCTGATCAGAACAAGTGTTGAAGCAACTCCAAAATCAACACCCACCAACTCAGAGTTGGTAAAATTGAAAAACAAAAAAAAACAAAATCAACGCTACAGGTTTTGCAACTGTGTCGAGGAATGTAGTGTCTGTAGCATCTGTGAGCCACGTGGCACTCCTGTTTAAGGAATTTTAATTAAAACTGAATTAAAAAATATACTTTATTAATATAAATACAAAACAAATGCACTATATAAAATCTCCTTCAGGGTCATTGTGCACGGCTTAGCCTGCAGATGGAGAGAATTTCTTTCAGCAGATTATATTACAGAAGATCTCTTGACTCTTTTGCTCTAATAATTATGATCCTTTGAACCGACAGAAATGTGACAGTTCAGACGTCTTAATTTTAGAGGTATGATTGATTAATCATCAGCAATGTTAGTGAAACTGATTTTAAAATCATTATTTAATCACAGTTAAGTTATGATTTAACAAGAGAGATCTATTATGGTTATGACTTAATATTACTTGCGAAGTATTATTTTTTAACAACTCAATTCAGAGCGGGAAAAAAATTGCTTTGTTGTTACCCTTGAAGCCAAGCATATTATTTTTTTCCATTCAATATCTCGTATTTCTGAGGTAGTTGTTTGAAATACAAGCTACGTATTCCATTTCTGGTTGATGTGAAATTGTGCTCCTGTTGCATGCCACTCCGCAGCTCTGAATTTCATCTACTTTATAACAACATTTTCTAGAAGTGAGTTTATACGGGCCACATTCAGTGCAGCAGCATAAGCGCACACAGCTTCACAGTGCACATTCCTCTGCAGTGCATCCTGCATATTCCTCACACTTCTCATTTTGTTCTCTTTAACTCGCTCATCATTCCTTTCTTACATGTCAAAGCAGAAGCAGACAAGCAAGTGCTGATCATTTTGATGTTTTCTCATTTTTCATTTATTAGTCGCTCTCTCTTTTTTTTTTTTGCTCTCTTCCTTTCAAAAGCCTCTCAATCCTCAGTGTGATCTCCCCCATGGCTTTCCTCTACAGCAGTGCGTTGCCTTGGTAATTACCAGTTGTCTTAAACAGACAGATGGAATAAGAGAGAGTGACGGGCAATTTTCCCAGAGTCTGCTTTCCCCATATTTGTGCACGTTACTCCTTTTTTTTTTTTTTTTTGCACCTGTGTTATATGTATGCATGCTTCCCTTCTCCTTCTCGCCTCTTCCTTCTTTATGTCGCTCCTCCTTTCACTAACTTCTTGTGAGTTTGTGCGCAACTGATGTGTTTGTGTGAAAAGCAAAAAAAAAAAAAAAAAAAAAGGAGAGGAATTACCTGACAAGATGTGTTAGCTGAAGATGGGAGTGCGATAGTCTCATCTCCTTCTCGTGTGCTGGTCGTTTTAGATGCCAGGTGTCACTCTGGACCACCACAGGGGACTCAGAAAGCATCGCCTCCCTTTCTTCTTTTCTCTTTCTTTCCAGCACGGCCCAAACATAGCAACAGGATTAACTAAAGGGCCATTTCTGTCTGTAAAGGATTAGATAGGTGAACGATGTAAGAAGAGAGTCAAGCATATAGTATATCAGCTGCTGACATCTTTTTTATCACGTTTCAGAGGTCACTTTATCTTTATGTTATCCATTTTCTTCTTTCAGGCTGGCATGATCAGGACAGAGAAAGAGGAGTTTTTTATTGAACCAGTGGAAAGGGGTGATGGAGTAATAGAAAAAGAGGAGGACGGAGGAGGAGGGAGGACACACATCATCTATCGCTCGTCAGCTGTTAAGAAAGTGCCCATCAGCAGCCCAGCGGCGGACTACCACTCCAGAGGTTAGTCTGTGGTTCCCATGGTGCTATCCTCCACTTTTATACATCCTTGACTAAAAGCTCTTCATGCACACTTCAGCACCATTCTCATATTTCTGCATCTCCTTGAACTTAAACCATGCGGACAAAGCAGAGTCCCACAGTGTTGGTGCAAAAACTGCCAAATTACAGCTAAAAAGAAAAAAGCTTTTCTCATCAGCATTTTCACTTCTAAATATTTTATTTGCTTAGCTATTTTTTATTTTAAAAGTCTACGGTGCCGCTTGAGCTGTAAACAGCGATTCAATTAAAAAGCCAGCTCTGCTCGTAAAAGTTTGACACAAACAACACGGGCCATTGTTTTCCATATGTTTTGTAATACAAAATGTTTAAGCCACGTGGACAAAGCAGTAAATGAGTCCCACACACCTGAGTAACACATATGGTCATACTTACTTTTTTTTATTTTGCTTGGCCCATGTTCTGTCTGGCCATTTGGGGCATTTCATGCCAAGTGAAAACTGAGTTTGGTTGACTATCCTGCTGTGAATTGCGTCATGTAAATTTACACACTCATCTTATAGTGTGCTGTAACTGTCCTGGAAGGTGAATTTTTTTTCAATTTCAGAAAAACAAAAAATAAAAAAAACATGCTTCCATAGTCTTTCATTGCATAAAATAGAGGAAAATTGGAAACATTATCAGCTTTGTTGCTAGCAAATAATTAGTCGGGTCAGTAACAATTATCAAATCTTATTAGTTCTTCAATTTCTGACAATGACGCACTCGACTCGGGCTGAATAACGTATGGCACCCACCCTATCTTTCTCATACCTTGTTTTTATCGGACTACGATATGCAAAGACAGTGTGTCATATGCTGCTATCAAAATTAAACTTGTACTCAAATGTACCCTGCTGCTGGTGCATTCACTTCCCAACAAGAAAGGTGTGACATATGGAGCAACACATGGTCTACTGATAATGGCAACTTCAGTAGCTAAAATAAATTTACCAATTATAGGCATTATATATATATATATTTTTTTTTTTACTGAAATGGAAAAAAAAAAAACTGAAACATCTTGAAGGGACTTTAGTTTATTAATTCAAGGATCTGACACAGCATGCCAGCTGTAGGATTAGACAGAAGGCAAATATGCAAAGTGGTTAGAAAAACCAAGTTGGAAATATAATCATGAAAGAAAAGTTACAATTTAGTTTAAAAAGTGGCTTTATGTTTGTTCAACATCCAGCAAATATGCAATAATTGCATAATTGCAATCAACTTTTTCTTCCTCTCGTCTTTAACTTTAACATCTTAATGCTGACGAAGAAAATTAAATTTGAAATATAATTTCTACTTTCTTTTGGTAATTTTAAGGGTGTTCAAGTATGTGCGAAACTATATATGTATCGTGAGTCTATATATATATATATATATATATATATATATATATATATATATATATATATATATATATATATATATATATATATATATATATATAAAGCATGAAAGGGGGAATAGAAAAAAGACAAAAAATACAGCAATCCAAAGTTCAAAACAGAGTCTACACTGGGTAAAAGTGGAAGTGTTGCACTTTTTTTTTCTAGCATATAAGTTCATAACACAATTGCAACATGAATAGTAATTGCAACGTTTCCTGCTAAATATGGCGTTTTGTCCAGGGAGGTGGAGTAAGTCTGCAGATCAGCACCTAACAGACCGACACCCTTCCTAGGAGAATAAAAGCTCCCAGTGTTAAACCATCTGTCTGTAACTCTGAACTAGTTGTCACAAAAAGCAGGAAGTGAAATCTTTACATCGTCCAAGAAGACATTGTAATTTCTGAACAGTTTCTGGGCAGCACTCACACAAACGTTTTCCAGATTTTCTTTTCCAAAAATATTTGGACGCTTGTGTAGGAGGACTTCGACTAATATCAAAGGGGGACCATACAGGTGTGAGTCGAAGCTCATTATAATGAGTGCATTGCAACAGATGAGATCTGTGTCTTCCTATTCTGAGCGGTTGACTCGCGAATGTCTAATAATATACCGAGAGAGTGAGAGAGTTTCCATAGGAACACCCAGCGAGGACAGACTGCATTTGAGTAACATAAATCTGCTCCCAATGTTACTAATGCCTGGCAATGCATCCTCTTACAGCCACGTCTCTGCAGCCTGACCACATATACACGCTGGGGAGAACAGGGAAAAGTTTATTGAGAACACAGGCATGTAAAGGATGTAACCAAAAAGCTTACACAACTCCCCTGACTGTGAATTTACACTTTAGAGCACACACACACACACACGCACACACCCTGCATGTGTGCAGACAAAGGAAACACACACTGTCTCTCAGTGCGTCTCACTGCTCCTTGTTGCCTTTGAATCTGTCTTTCTAATGAAGAGTGGGGTGCGGATCAATAGCGTAGGATAGAACAGGCCGCTGTGTGTGTGTGTGTTGGTGTGTGTGCGCGCGTCTGCGTGCGTGCACGTTACAGCGTGGGCATCAGTTCTGTGGTCGTCTGGCTCTGAGAGCTGGGATTTTCAAGGCTAAGCAGACAGACAGACTGACAGACAGACAGACAAGCAGGCAGGCATGTGCTGCTCCCAGTGGTATTTCATGTGGATGTCTCTCCACTTTTCGCCCCGTTTTTTTTTTTTTTTTTTTTTTTTTTTGCTTTTTGTCTTTGCTATTTTAGAAACATTATGCAAACACAAAGTTTACCTTCCAGCTGTTGCATCATGTTGTTGTAACATCAGACATATAGGAAAGCACCTTGCAGAGTTTATGCAGAGCTTGACTTCTAATTAACACCAAAACTACATTTGTTTTATACTTTTTTTTTTTTGCCTTTTATTTCTCAGGTAATCACTCCTGCAGATCGATCAGGCACATTAACATCATTAATTAAGATTGATCAATCATTTCTGTTAATTCCCCCGTGTTAGGCGTGCTTCATCCGCACCCTGACTTATTTGCTCGGCAAAGTCAGAAGGAAGGAAGTTATATTTAGCGAGGTAATACAGGATCTGAAAAAGAACAGAAGGAATTAGGAGCAAGATTGATTGCTTTCTTGCACCGTAAGCCAGGGAGGTGTGAATCAATGCTCTAAATGGAGAAAGCGACCCTCGTTATTAATGTGGTACATTCGTCAATTAATCGCTGCAGCAATAGAAAATGAAAGATTGACTTTTTTGTTTTTGTTCCGAAGCGGACGGAGCTCCATCGTTCAATCTGTCTCTTCTCTTCTGTAAAATTTGTATTTTATGCTATTTCATCTGCAGCTTTGATCGTTGTCCCCGTTTTTTTTATTTCAAAATGTACTTTCCTCTTTCCGTTTTGTCTGTGGCATTTCTGTTTTCGATACTTTTCTTGGCCCACGCTGATTTTCGTCCTGTTCTTTTTCATCCCATAACCATAACAGAGAGAGCAGAGTTAGTGTTTTTGTCTGATATGACTTTGGTTTCTTGTTTCTCTGTGTTTCCAACTCGAGGGTATTGAGACTTTAAATGCCTAAATTTCTCAGCCACAGGGCAACTTTCTGTACTTTTTATAGTTTGTGTGGGGAAAAAAAAGAGCAGAATCTGGTTCATGTGGGGACATCAAGTTGTATTTAAGATGTATGGCATCAATCAGCTTAATTGTTTACATTTTTTTTGGCTGTAGTGACCTTTATTTGACAGCAAATGACAGAATAGTTGACTATGAGAGAGGCTAAGAGATGCAGAAAAGGTCAAAGGGTCGTGACGGCTGCATAGAGGTCCGGCGCCTCCATACATGGGTCGTGCGTCTTACACCTGCACCAAATTAGTTCAACTTTGAGCAGCCAAACGCAACAGAGTTCAGCACAAATTTCCTGTCCTTTGCAGAAAATCTGAATGTTTTTATGTCAACAAATCCTTGTTGCCTTTATGCTTTTATGATAAGCCTAATATTTGTCTCATATTCATACAGTTGTACTTACGAAAGCAGGCATTCTTACTTCTTTGTAGTATTTTAATCAGACTTTACCTTTTTATTTAGTACAAAGACAAGTGAAGGAAATGCTGCAAACAAATCTAACGAACAGAACCCTAGTAATAATTTATTATTATATCATATAACTGCATCCAGATGCTGCTTTGCTTACAGGTGTCAGTTTTATATATGGGTTTTGGCGACACACTCTGGTAGTTCACGCGTCGTCGTGCGTCTTTTGGTTATTTTTGTTTCGAATGTTTCAATGTGTGTGTGAGAGGGTAGCTGCTACAAAACAGGCCAAACCAAACTTGGTATGTATTCCAGATTTCCCAGTGCAAAAGACTGAACTATACTTTGTGGAAGTGATGCTTTATTAGTTTTCACTGAATTAGAAACCAATAATCTTTTGATTTTTAATCTATTTAACAGTTGCCGCAATGATTGATAATTTAATAGTAGGTAGTTGACATAAATGAATGTAAAGATTTTTTTTTTCCTTTTAAAGTGATCCGTTAAGTCTGAAACACCATAAATAATAATATTAATAGTTTATGAGCATGAGGGGTTTGCTGCGGATGACTACTCCTGCAGGCAATAATTATCCATCCATCCATCCACTTTCTTTACACCCTTGTCCCTCAGTGGGGTCGGGAGGGTTGCTGGTGCCTGTCTCCAGCTAACGTTCTGGGCGAGAGGCGGGGTCACCCTGGACAGGTCGCCAGTCTGTCGCAGGGCAACACAGAGACACACAGGATAAACAACCATGCACACACACTCACACCTAGGGGCAATTTGGAGAGGCCAATTAACCTGACAGTCATGTTTTTGGACTGTGGGAGGAAACCGGAGTGGCAATAATGATATATTTTTAATACTTTAGCCAAATTTAGCTGGGCTGACATTAGCTATAAGAAAACTGAACATTCAAGAACGTTTTAGGGCTACTTTATGTAACTTTGTGGCAAAAAAAGGGAGTGAAACACCAATAACATAACAAGCTCAACCTTACTGGACTACACGGGATTAAAACGCTCACTAGCGTGAGGTTGTACCAGTCCAAACTCCTGTTAGGTTTAACTGGACCAGCTGTATCCATTCTTGTATTTCTGAATCAAAGTGCGTCAAGTCGTATTCTAGAAGGCCAAAAAGAAAAAAAAGAGAAAAAGAAAACAACTCCTACATATGTACACAAGAGAGACACTTCACACACTTAGACACTCCATGTGTGTGTGTGCGAACGGCCCAGGTGCGCCTCTGGGAGGAAATTACAGTGCTAGGAGGGGAAGCATTTCAGCAGCCAGCTGCTTCCGCTCTCCGCTCTCTGTGGCCATTGGCTCTGTCCCTGGAGACCACCGCTGCCGTATTACCACACTCTGCGCGCCCCTGTATGTGTCACTGCAGCGCCTTGCATTCCTGCTTGTACTTTGTGTGTGTTTCCCTGTGCATCTGAGGGTTTTATGCCATGCCTGTTTTACTCACAGCTGACTGACAGCATTTGTGTATCTGCCGGTGTGTGCCTGCGAGTGCGCCTGTGCTGTACGTCCCTCAGCGTGTGCTCTCCCTTTTGCTTGTCAGTCTCCTCACCTGCTAGTAAACTCCCAGCAGGCCCTCCATTGAGCCGTCAGTCAGCACGCCGCAGCGCTGCCTTTAAACTGAACAAGTCTCTGGGGATAATAGCAGGGTGCGGCCGACCTCTGCTCCAGTCTGCAGCCAGCGATGCTGCACTGAGCCTCATGAAGCTTGTGTGTGTGTGTGTGGTGTGTGTGTGTGCGTGTGGATGTCTGGGGTTTAGTATCTCTGTTTGAAAAAAAAAAAAAAAAAAAGCAGAGGATGAGTTGTGGAAGCGAAGCCATGGAATATGACTGAAGAGGTAATGTGTTATTACAGTCCCAGTGATTGAGAGAGTGTCACTATAATCATGGTGATCATAGCACTGACAAGATTAGCACCTTTGTGGTGCCTCTGATGTGATGTTCATATTTTTAGAAGCTGATCTTGTTGTTGAAATATCACCAGGCCTACATACCATGGCTGAGCGCATTTTCTCAGACCTGTTTTTTTTTTTTTTTTTTTTTTTTCTGCCTGGTGCCCAGCGTTTAGTGCACTTTGGTTTATAAATTACCTCTTTATTTACAAATGAAAGAAAGAAAATAGACGATCTTTACTGGGATAAAGCAGCAGTTTAAAGAGCTTCAAAACATAACAAACTAAATCTATCAGTCTGGGATGGACAGATGGACGGACGGACGCTAATGTTCTAGTTTTTTGATCTCATGTATTATTCAAATGTTCTAAAAAAACAGAATATAAGAATTTGAATGTTATGTATTGGAATATGTCACTTTATTTTTAATGAATTTATGATATACGCGTTTTAGTTTCTGAAATGACTGAACTTTTTCATCACATCCAGACCTTTTTGTGTTCACCCAACTTTATTTTTCTAAAGATCAAGTGCTTTTGTCTTACCGAGGATGGCTTTTCACGATATCTCAAAGATCGTAAAGCAAAGTTTCAGAGTGTGGTTGAGGTTGAGATTTTACTCCTACAATAAAATCAAATCGACACCGTTAATAAATGTTAACGTAAATCAAAACATGTTCTCAAGAGGATCATAGCCTCAAGTGCTGAGCGACTGCAGTTTTGAGCTCCGTGAAGTTGGCCCACGTTCTGTCTCGGCATCCGTTATGCAACTAGCCAGCCTAGGGGACAGAAGCTCGAGGAAGATGAGATGGTGTGTGACTCCCTTCCTCCCACTACTGTCACTCCACAGCAAACACACTTGAAGCATGCACACCCACCCACACATATGTTGTGTTAAATCTGGCACTGCTAAGGGAACCACAGGAGCTGTAGCCGCTGCTAAATATTCCTTAAAGTTAGCAGCAGCACTTTCAGAGAATTACTGTGTTTTCTAATGTTTAAGTTTGACACAGTAGTAATATATTCTGTTTTGGGTCATTATTTTGAGCTTTGGCGTGAGTTTTGATGTCTAATTTTATTACAGCAATAGTATGAAAAAGTTTAACTTTGGTCCTTTGCTGTTTAGTAAATAGACTGTGCAGATCTCTGTAAGTTACATTCATGTGTGTTTGTGTCAGTTTTGTAAGCCAAGACGTGCATACATTTTTGTTTAGTTATTATTTTTAAGTCACTTATTGAGAAGAGTCTTTAGTTTACCTCTTTTATGGGCCCTCTGATTGTTTTTTGAACATTGTTGTTGTCAAATGCTTTGATGCATAAACTGGAATAGTAAGTTATTTCTTCAAAAATACCACTACCACCCGCAGTCCTGCAGCAATTTTCCTCTCTTTCACTGTCACATTTTGTCAAGTTTATTTGTTAAACTAAAACAATGCTTTATGCAGATCAGTTTGTGAGTGTAATTGCCCTTAGAATGAAAACCAAAATCAGCAAAAGTCAGAGTTTATAGGCCAAACCACGGAGAAAAACATGAACCAGTAGAGGCCAGTAAAGGCCTGATCTACACGTTTTGAGGCAGGATGACAAAAAAAAAAAACTGCACTTTAAAAAAAACATGGTACACTGAGACTGGATTATAACCTTATCTTAATCTGTTTATAATTGTAGTCTTAATTGATTTTTTTTTTGTTCTGCTAAATAAACATTACACGTAGATTAGATTACAGTGTGAATTTCGGGTCTTCCAGCTCAGCCCATGCACCATCAACTTGATAAGCCTAATCAGGTGCTGAATACACTATACCTGAGCTGGTGTAAAAAAAAAAAAAAGCTTCAGCTTCCACGGTATGAGGCGCAGTTCACTGAAACAGCACTGAGGGTAATGTAGCTGTGTGTATAAAGAGGATGTAATAGCGAGCCAACTGATTTGGAGGTTAATGGAGCCTCTCATGTGAATGAGGCTTTTATCACTCAGGATAGTCTGACAATTATGCGGCTTTCACAGCAGTTTCCTCGTCCTGTGAATGTATGTCTGTGATGTTCTCAGCCTCTTACGAGCCGTAAACATGCACCATAGGAGTGAAACGGCTAAATATGAAGTCTGTAAAGCCTGTCGGTTCTGTTTTTAAATGTAGGACTCATTTCTCATTTGTAGAGTTGATGATGTGGGTTTAAATGTACATCCAAGGTTCAGCTTAATGCTGATCGTGTTTTTTAAGAAATCTCCCCCCACCCCGGAGGATACGGTCTCCAGCTTGACCTTTTCACTCCAGTTGGCTACGTATGCGGATTGTAGTTCATGCGGGGCGTGTGTGCCTCGTTGCCGCTGTCTGATTAGCAAAGTGATGTGTGGTGGTGGGAGTTTGTTACGCTCCAGTTTATTTGCCATTGCACCACCCCCGGGAGTTTAATTGAATAAAACACAGCTCTGTGGCTTCTCATTCAACAAATGCTTTATTGCAGCTCATAAGGCTCAATGAGATACACACACATTCATAGCTCAGACAAACTGCACAGGTGGAGTGAATCTTTTTTTTTTTATTTATTTTTTTATTCCTTGATCTTGGTGTTTTTTCATCTGATTGGCACTTCAGTCGCCGTGTCCCTGGCAATAGCATACAGATAATGAAACCACTTGTTCTTTGCTACAGTCAGTTAGATAACATACCGCCATTTTATCAGCTTTTATATCAACTTTTATACTCTAGTGCCTTCAGTCCGTAAGACTACCAGTTTTCTTCTTTTTTTTTTGTTTTTATCTGACCTTAACTCTAAATACCGTCATCTGAACCTTTCAGACTTTAAAAGAGCTTCCCAAAAGGAGCAAAACCTCCTCAGTAGGAAAATAATTTTGCTGTGTAGGCCAACCACTGTCCTTTTTCAGCCTAGAATCATATATTGAGAGTGCTCCATATGTCATGCCCAACTTTAACAGTACACAATGAGCATGTAGCAAAAACTCAGGTTGGTTGTGAGGAACCAAACCACAGCTGGTCACTCTCTATGGTCAGAACGTCCCTCAGATTTAAAAATGGCATTTAAAAATGATGGGGGAAAAAAATACTGCGTTTGATTTGCAGAGATGCGTTAATTGATGGAATTAACTTTCTCAGTTTTCTTTGGAATATCTGCTTAGGTTGTTTTCAGGTTTGTTTGATTATGTTAAACGTTTTGTATAGTTACTACTTGATCATTAAAATACATATAGGCATGACAATTGTTATATTGGAAATGTTAAAATATAATCAGTTTAAACTGAACTGTCATCCCGATTGTTGTTATTAATAGATTTCACACTAAAAAGGAAAACATAATTGAAATATTTGATACATAAATCATATTTGAACTTAATTGATCATTTCCTGCAAATGTTACCGTTGCAACTCTGATTCGTAGATGTCACCATTACTCCTTTTGATGCTATGTGCTATAATCAGGATTTATTTATTTCCCTAGATACTTCATTGTCTCAGCAGCACAATGAAACACAGAGGGGAGAACTTGTCTGTCGCTTGCACAAATGTGGGTTTATGGTTATTAATTTGAAGTGGCAATAAACATTAATTTGCAAGTAATCCTATTGCTAGTACTCATCAAACTTATATTACTCAGTAGAAAAAAATGTGAATAAATATTGAGCGGGATTAGCTTGTACCAACATCTGCTCCCAGTTGCTTCATGTGCCTTATTAATGATTATATTCATATTCTCAAGGGCTGTTCACCAGTTCAGATCTTTTGGGTGTTGTGTCAATGGAAAAAAATAAATAAAATCAATTTGTTTTATTTGCACAATGTAACCGATGATGCAAGTTTTGGATGGTCACACGTTTCAGTTTATTACCCGTCTCTGTGGTTTTGCAATAATCACACAAGAAGCTATAGTAAACAGATCAGTGTCTCTGAAGTGTGTTTGTGGCAGCAGTTTTATCTGCGAGGCGTGTGAAAACCAATCCAATAAAGTCACTAGTTTACACAGTCGGTGGACAGTATCCATGGAGGAGGGTCCGCTTTTATGTCATGTGTCTTCCACAGCTGTGGTCACAATCACACTGAGACAATTACAGAGCATGCTGGCATGCCTTCAGTGCCTGTGCACATACTCTTCCTCTCCTGCCATATGCGTGTTCGTGTAGTGAGGCGAGGGAGATGGATCTCCCTCCATAACACATGTGCTGATGCCAGTGAAAACTTCTCTTTGGCATATTCCCCACAGCCCCCCATGATCCGTCTCCAGCAGTCCTCAGAACTCTAACTCTGGGAGATTTCTGAAAGGATTCCCAATCAAGCTGACCAACCCCAGTTTTCTGGCTCCCTGTCATCTTTATGTGTATGTGCGCTTTCAGTTTTTACACTGTCGCTTACTCCCCTGTTCTCCCATCTGCATTCTCCTTTTGACCTCTATTCTTCCTCTCTTCCTCTTTATGCTCGACCATCTGTCCCTTTACTGCTCTGCTCTCTAGTTTCTTTTCTCTTTTTAACTCTCTCAAGGCCTCCAGGAGCTGCTGAATGTCCCCAATAATAGTAACTAGTCAGGATGTTCTTTGTAAATATTCTCGGATTCATTTTTGAAAATTAACTGAAGATGCCTTGATGAGATTTCCAGTCGTTCAACCAAGTTTTAGAAATGTTTGACAGGCTCGTTATGATTTTACCAGATTCAAACATATTTTGATGTATATTCATATTGACCTTAATGTGTCAGCTCATTAAAGGAATTAAAGAAGACATGAGAACCAGAGCTGTGGCCAGAGAAGACATATTTTACTTCCACTTAATGGAAGTAAAATAAAACTTAAGCATATTATTTAAAAAACTCATCTGTTAAGTTAAAACAAGGAGATCTATGGAAGGATTACCTGTAATTTAACTGGTAATATGATGTTGCAGCTATCACGTGTAAAACAAAAATAGGAACATTTGAAGCTATAGAAATATTCTATAAAGTTTTTTTTTTGTTGTTGTTGTGCAGCTTTAGTGAGACAAAACAAGAACAACATATTTTGGTGAATTATTTTCACTCACACAGCAGATAAGCATGTCTATTACGAATATTTAACTGAGCAGCCGCACCAATCAGCCAGATAAATCCACCTAATTACCTTTAAAGGTAGAAAAAAAGGAGAAATTGTTCTGGTGAGATAGGAGATAAAGAAGTCTAATCTGCTTTAATCACACATCTGTTGAGGCTGTGTTACATGTACGCAATCAACACAGGCTTAAAACGAGAGCTACCCTCACTATACGTTTGTTTCTTGGTGAGATATTACGTTATGCTAAGAGGTATAATTTATCGCATGCCTGCCATCACACTTTCTTCAGCAAAACGCACACTCAGAGGCAGATGTGATAGTGATGTCTGCCTGTGGCATGCGTGTCGCTCACTCTGTCTGGATAGTTAGGGCTGAAATTGCCAATAAATAGTGGCCGGTGGCCTTCAGCATCACCAGCGGGGAGAGATTTGTGTCCTCGTACCTGATTGGCCCGGGGCGGAGAAAGAGAACAAACCATCCCGTTAATCAGGGAACACTGCGAGGACGCTGGGTGTGTTTTTCTGTGGCGGTCGCGCTTGTTGTGGCGCATTGTCAAACTTATGTGTGTGTACGTGTAAAAACAGAGAAACCCTGAAAAAGTGAGAGTTGTGTGTGTGTGTGTATGTGAGTGCAACATTTTTCCTGCTATTGAGACGTCAGCAGTGTAAAGCTGAGCCTGTGGATGACAGATGGGTGTTAAAGGCCACTGGAGCAGCAATGATTTAGATACTCACCGTATGTCTGTGCACAAACTTGTGGCTGCCGAAACTGTCATAAAACCCTACCTTACAGCCCTCTTTCACAAAATTTCACCTTCAGGGCTAAAAAATAAAATTCAGGATATCCATGATTCACTTCAAGATTCTCGTGGTATGATGCCATTATTATAAAAACCCCCAATTCTGACAGCATCATAGCATTTGTAAACACATTTTTTACTAAAATATATCTAATAGTTTTTAATTAAAACACAAAATAAAAGATATTATTGCAGCTGTACATTCTAGTTCAGTAGATTGCACTGACCTATTTTTTATGCTTTTTTTGTAAAAAGTAACAATGTGCAACTCAATATGATGAGTCAACAAACACCCACACACCAACCACTAACAGAAATATAATGCAACATCATACATAAAAAAACAAAACAAAACAAAACTATATTGTAAAGCCAGACCATAATTACATGCAGTGGATGCCATAATGTGCTTTGAGGTAGGGTAAAGTGTGAATTAATGTTGGAAAGAAAATTTTCCAAAGTTGTGGGGGGGGGGGGAGTTTGGTGTTTAAAACCTCCTAAGGCAAAAATTGCACAATGTGTTGTGTAAAAAGGTCTAACGTGGGAAAGATGTTTCTAATGCAGTGTGAGAAATTTCTTTTTTCTGAAGGTATGGTTCTAGATTACCAAGCTTGGACTAGATTATCAAAAATATATATTTAAGTCTTATCATGAAAGCAAAGACTGTATCTACCACCTAAAGTCAAGCTAGTAAAAAGATGCATTGGTCAAAAAAAAACACAAAATGAAGGTCTAGAAGTGGCGTAAAATTTTAAATTCAGTGGAAATGCATGACCTTATAAAGAATTAGTTCATTTCTGCATAGATGAGAGGGCCAAAGTTCCTCCACAATGATGTAAATGGCTCCTTTCCAATTCTGAATACGCAGCCAGGTGTTTTCTAATGTAGACTTGTGTAAATGATCTCTGTGACCAAAAAAAAAAAAAGCAAAAAAAAAAAAAATCTGCAACAGGTCAAACACTTTCTCACAGCACCGTATAATAAGTGACAAATGTAGAGCTCAGCTGATCAACTTGATGCAAAGGATTTGCTGTTTTGTTGCTCTAAATTAATTGAAATACTCAGTTAGCGAAACCTCAGCTAAAATGACATATTCTTGTTACAGTATAAAGATAGAAGTCATAGAGCTGACATAAAATGAAAATTAGAGCAGCCATTTTTTTTATGTCGGCTTTCTCAACTTGTTCTGCTCCTTGTGATTTTCCTTCCCCTCTTCTTGCTCCATCATGCGTTCTTTCCTGGAGGTAGCCTCGGGGCTGGCAGGTGTGTGTGTGTGTGTGTGTGTGTGTGTGTGTGTGTGTGTGTGTGTGTGTGTGTGTATATGCACATGCACATGTGTGGATGTGTTCACTCCAGAGCGAGCAACATGTTCACGTTACAACTAAGGCACAGCAAAAACACACTCCGGTTTAAAAGTTTTTTGGCGTTATCTGCTTACATTTAAGTTAGATTATCCTTCTTCCTTCCGTTTATCTTAAGTCAGTGGGGAAAGTTGTTCCTTTCACGGGTCGTTTAATTGTTCCTGAGTTATTGCTTCCATCAAGCAGGACACCAATTTCCTACCTTGGCAGCTCTGATATGTGGTCATTAAAAGACTACAGTTTAGGGATTTAGCTTACAATAGATATGAAATAGTATTTTTTCTTGTTTGTTATAAAGGAGAAGCAGAGAAAAAGAGATCTGCAGTAGCAACTAAAGCACGGGTGATGATCCCTGTGTTTCTCTGAGACTTTAGAGGTAGCAGGTCAGATTTTTCCCCCCATCAATATGTAATGATACTCCCTGTTTCAAGTTTTGCTTGGTATTTCTGTTTCCTATAAATTACACCTCCTGCAGATTACAGCTAATGGAGTTTTATAAATGTGAAGAAAGAAGTTTTTCATGCCACGCCAAACTCTTTCCCGTCTGCTTTAAAGACTTCCTGCACAGTTTACAGGATTGTTTAGTTCCATTAAGCAATCATAGGTTTTACTCGCTGCGGTTATCATCAACATACAGGCAGACCTCACTTACAAATTGTCAGAATTGTCCTTATTAAGCTTTTTATTTGCTAATGTGCTCTATAAAACTTGACAGAACAACTTGATTCTGTAAGTTCCTCTGTATTTAGGCTAAATACAGAGGAACTGTTTTTGCCACATCTAAAGCAAATTGGTTGCACTCTGATAATCAGGGATATTACAGTGAAAGGAGCTGAACAGAGAAGCACAAGACACTTTTTAGAGACTCTTTTCTTACCACTTCACAATTACTCTTTCCTTTCAGCTGATCTGTCTGACAAAATCCCAATAAAATATATTAAACTTTGTGGTTCTAAAGTCAAAAACTGTCAGACATCTAAAAGTTTGCACATTTGTGTATCAACTGTACAGTTAGATGTTATTCAAAAGGCTAAATACAATATAATAAAATAAATGTATATTGACATATTATTTTTTTCTCTGTGAAAACATTTTCCCCATCCATATCCACCCATCCTGACTAACTAGGCAAGCGGTCCTCTGCAGGGTCGGAGTCAGCAAAGAGAAAGGTGATGTGTGCCGTTCAAATAAATGAAATATTAATAAAGCCAGCCAATTAAAACGGGGGCAGGCGAAGTGTCCCAGGAATTCAGAGCAGACATTATCACAGGCTTAATAAGATGATTTCCATTAGCCACAGCCAGACATCACAGATTAACGACAGACAGGGACAGAAAGTCCTGTGGTCGCTGCTGAAGTCAGGTTTGTGTTTAGTCAAGTAGAGGAAAAAGGAGCAGAGAGTTCAGATGGATGGGCAAAAGCAGGATAATGCAATAGCTTATGATGTATAGATCAGGAAACCGGATCTTTGGTATTTTCTGTGCATCTGATTGTTTGCAGTAATGAGAAGCTTTTCCTTTATTTGATGTCGCTGTCTTTTAAATGCAGCACAAGCTACATGGAGTGAAACTGTGATTCCCTTCTTTTTGTTACTTGTTTTTTTTTGTTTTTTTTCCTCCCCACATTTTTCTGTCTCAGTGCAGTTTAATGTAATTCATCAGGGAAGTAAGAAATGCTTTTTTTTTTTTTTAGAGGTTGGTGGAAAAACCAACAAAGAAAACACAAAGCAGAATGATCTTTTCAAGGTATGTCTACTCGAAACACAGAAAGCTGCAATATACTTTTGTTTTAAAGACCTAAATATATTTTAGAGTTGGAGTACAACAACTATAGCTTTTGCATTCAATTTGAAATTTCTGGATTAGTGGATGCTTCATTCTAATTTGCCTTGCACTGTCCTGTGCTGCTGTATTTCCCTGACTCATCAATTGTAAAGGACACACAGCGCATCCTGTCACACTCAGCTGCTGGCTCTCTTTCTCTTCTCTTATGTGCTACTGCTATTCTTAGCATAGGGGATGTGTAGCATTCCATTACAAATCTCTGGATTTTGGTCATGCTCTCAGTTGCACCTATAAGTGTATGTTTTACATGTCCAACTCACAATAGTGAGTAACTTAAGCTTATTGTCAGTGTCAGAATGCGACATCATGCAGATCAATGAATGCATAGGACCGGCCAGGAATAATGTGGAAAAGGAGGCTTTAATGGCATGAAACCATATGCCATGTTTTCAGCATCTTAAAGATCACATCTCCAACCATTGACTGGAAAGAGCACAACTGCAAAACCACCAAAACAAGATGGTCCGCGTGTTTTGGTCATAGAAGAAAGCCGGGGTGACTCTGGAGGAACTGCAGAGATTCAAGACTCCGGTGGGACATTCTGTTGAAGTTTTAGTAGTGGCTCAGCTAAAGGATCTACTGCTGCCACTAACTTTTTATCAAACAACTCGCAGATCAGCGCTTCTGTTTCTCTTTGTGTGTGTGTGGTCCGTCTTCAGTGGCAGATGGGCGTTCACACCGAGCCGGGTTGCGCTGGAGGTCTCCTCCTGTTAAAGGGGAGTTTTCATCTCCACTGTCACTACATTCGGTATGAAGGATTGTTGCTGCAAAGTGAACAACACAAAGCAAGCGACTGCCTACTGTTGCTACGTGTTTGTCCAGGAAGACTGAATGCTGCAATTCAATGACTTGATGCAACCTGCTGGGTTTTCCTGTACAGAAAACTTTTTTAAACCAATCTGAATGATAAACTGAACTTGACTGACTGCATTGTTTGATCTCTAGGATCGACTGGAATGACTGCAACGATTGCACTGACGCAACTTTTGAGATGATCTACTGTGAATTGGTGCAATATATATAATTTAATTGAATAAGCATCTGTTATTGTTACATTCCACTGAAATTATCTTTATAAAAGAGTGGAGAATATATACAGGTATAAAAAAAATGTTACACAAATTGCTTTTCAAAGTTTGCACCAGCCAACCAAACATGTAAGAAATTTCTCTAGTGAGAGGAAATCACAATTTGAATATTTTGGCCAATGAATTGCTGTGTGTGAAGGAAAATGAACACTGTACTTATGGTGGAACAGGGTGTTGGCAGCAAGATGCTCAAGGGAATGTTTTCTTCTGCAAAACCAGGGAGGTAGGAATGGTGAGAAGATGGATGGAGATCCAGGCAGTCTTGAAGGAAAATCTGTTAGAGACTGGAGGTGAAGATCCGACTTCCATCACAACAATCCTAACACACAGACAGTTGAATGCTTTAAATCAGAAAATGTTCAAGTGTTAGAATAGCTTTGACACTTAGACATGGAAATTGATGTTCATAGATGCTCTCCTTGCAATATTGACCAGCTTGAGCTATTTCAAAAAATATATAGTGGGCAAAATATTCACTATGTTCATATTACAATGAGAAACCCTTAAAACTAATTTGTAGGGAAGGATGGTAATCCAAAGTATTAATACTAAACACAAATACACTCCATGCTTTTTCAGATTTTTGTTAGCAAAAACTATTGAAGGCCATCACTTTCAAATATGCTTTTCTTTTATAGTGTATATCCTGTTCTATTATACTATGTCATTTTCTGCTATGATACAATATGTTTTTCTCCTTTTTGGAAAGGTGCACAGTTATAATACAGACTCATGATACCTGCCTCCCTCCCCTGCGCCCCCACACACACAAACACACGCAAACACACACACACACACACACACACACACACACACACACACACTCTCTGTGGTATTCCCAGAGTGATCAGCACTGCAGTTATTATTAATGAGATAGAATCAGGTCATTAATATTTAATCAGTGTCACTGGGGCCACTGCCATGATAGTATGTGTGATCTGTTTGTCTGCGAGTCCCACATATAGAAAAGGGGCCATAAGGCAATTTGCCTCAGGCAGCGTAGCCATAGCTACTACATAATAATAAAATAGACAGCAATGGAGACACATTACTGCCTGAAACGGTAAAGGATGAGACGGGGCTGGAGAGGAACAGGTTTCAGATCCTGCAGCCTGTCCTTAAATTCCTATCCTGTCCTCTCCTCTCTTCCCTATCAGTTGTTTCTGTTCTGTGGAGGATGAAGAGGCTCAAATTGGAAACAGCAGATATCTCATTACATAGCATTGGATAGGATAGGCTCGGAGCTTCCTGTGTAGGTGTGTGTGTGTGTGAACTGTACTAAATGAACACTGTTGGGGATTGTGACTCTTTACTCTGTGTAGTCTTCTATCTCTGGAAATAACACACACGTGTATGCACATGCACAAAAAGGCATACTCTGTTTTCAACGAATTCCTGCTTTTAAAAGTGACATTGTGTGAATGGTTGATAAAAAAAAAAGACTAAAACTGGACCTAAAAAATGATTGCCCTTTCGATCCTTCACCTTCCTCTTCCTCCTCCCAACAGTCCTTTTGATTTGAGTAAGTGGGGTATTACTTGGTCTGCGGAGCAAGGAGAGTGAGACAGGTCTCACTCCAGTTCCCTGATTAGAAGAGCACAGAAAACATCCGTTCATAATCAACTCTCTGCTTATTAAATCAAGCATGATGTGAACCTATGTGTGTGTGCCAGTAGCTTTCCTCAGATTCGTTCGGTGATTAAAAATGTACCAACAGAGAGCGATTAATTTTATGTTGTTTATCCTTATGTTTTGATTGCTTTATAAACAAGTTAATAATTTGTCGATTTGCTCAGTCCTTCTCCGTGACTACCCCGCTTCTCTCATTCGCTCCGTCTGCCATGTGGGTTGGCGAAAACTTTCCAACTGATACAGCCACAACAATTACTCGACACGCGACTGCAGCTCCAAGACGGCATGAATTTAAACATCGGCGCAGCAGAGAACTGAAACACTGAAACTGTTTTCTTTTTTCTTTTTTTTTTCTTTTTTTTACAGATGTGCTGGAGTGAAATGTGAAAATTCAATAACCCTTTGTGTGTGTGCTGTAATCCAAACATCGATTTTCCGCGTCTTGCCAGTCGCTTTAGCTATGACTGCGTGCTAGGGAGAGTCTGGAGAGAGAGCACGTTTCCAACAACTTTTTTTCCAACAATAAATAAAAGACATTGTTAAGCCGTAAGGCTCAAAGGGAGGTAAAGGAGCAGATGTTGTAGTAGTGACTTTTCAGTGAGGCAAAAAGCCTACTCAAAATGCTTTGTAATGTAAGCCTTTAGCATTATTTTAGCGTGGGACTTGGCAGATGGGGAGCTCAGAGTGGAGCCGCTTCTCCTCCGCATCAAAAGAAAGGAGTCAGATGAGGGATCTGATAGGGATGCCCTCTAGTTGCTGTTTTTTTTTTTTTTTTCCAAGCACATTCCACCGGGAGCAGAACCTGTTGCAGCCCCAGAATCCTTTGAAGGGACTGTACTCCTTCTGGATGGATAACTCCTCAGGATCCCCCCACCAAAAAAAATAGGCCTGAGACGGTTTGCTGGGGAAAGGGATGACTTGCGTTTGCCCGTAGAACCCGTTTCCCCCTGTGACTCTATCTCAGATGAGTGGAGAACAGTGGATGGATCGATACACTAAGTACATAAAAAGAGTATGCTTGACGTCTCAGTGGTAGGAGGTAGTAAAAACTAAACTTGTTGTGTTGTTTGAGTTTTTTATTTTATTCTCATCAAAGGGGGGGACGGGAGGGAAATCAGTGAAGTGAAAGAGCAGTTTGCGTCATTTCTATTAAGATTGTTCCAAGCTTTTTATATTTCACATAAAAGACAGTGAGTAATTAATACATTGCTTACTTTGGTGGCACATTACAACAGAGATCCAGAAATAAATAAACAAGTTTAACCATCCTTGTGTTAGCCAGTCGGACGTAACGGACTCTATTGCATTGTACAAGGCTTTATGAATTACGTAGTTCAGGTTAATAAAATTTAGGATTATGTTTTCTTTATAGATAATCTAAAAATGGTTGCCAGGACTGTCTGGTTTATATCTGTTTTTATAAATGATAATTAAGTCCGACTGGATTTAATTATCCAAGTCCAGTTGGTCCAACAAATAAACAGACTATATTTAGAGGTCAATCTGTTAAGATTAGGGGTTACAGAAAGGGCACATGGGCATAAATAATATGCTCTGCATATTGAATTAATGAAGCCACATGTTCATTCACTTTTTATTAATATTAATTAGATGCTAAGGGAGACGAGTAACTCGTGGATAAGTTTAAAAAACTTGGTCTCGCTCCCAGTAGGAGCCATGGTGGTCGCTCCCTTATTGGCCATCTGCCTGTGTGTACAGTGATTTGATTACCTTGGAGCTTCATTAGGACAGAAAGACAGGGGAGACCACGCCGGTAGCTCCCCTATCTTCCCTGTTTGAGTGTAGAGTTACGCTTCTGCGGAGGAAGCCGCATTGATTAGCCATATGCCTGCAAGGCTGGAGAGGTTGTAGCTTCACTGTGTGCCATCACAGCCACCTCTTGGGAGCTCAGGACTGGAGATATGGTGGGTATTAGGTAGAGGCTGCTCCCCCTCCAACTGCATCTTCGTATTAAGACCTTAACCGTGTTTGTTGCTTTGATAATAACCTGGAGCTCAACACAGTCAAAAAAAAACAACAAAAAAAAACCCTTGGCCAAGCAACAGATTCTGTGGAGAAGGATCAATTGGCGGGTCCGTGCTAAAACAAAAAAAAAAAATGCGTCTCCGGCGTTTGCCAGGTGCCCAAGGATGCAGCCGTTTCTGTGAATTATGACAGCCTGTTTTGAAGTTGCTTCGCCGTTTGAATTTGAACTTGTTTTTATCTTGTTTTTCTTCCATCCTGTCACTTTTTTCTTTCCTGCCTAGACTCCGCTTCAGTGGCCATGTGTTCGTTTGACAGACATGCACAGGGATTTGTCCTGCGAACCTAGTCAGAGGTGTGATCTTTACATGAAAATATACCTCAGCGCTGTCAACATTAGCTTCTGCTCAAAAGCACTAAATGATTTTGCTTTTCATTATGGTTTATCAGCATCTCCACTTGTTCTGCTTTCGCAGAAGAGCTTGGCTCTGTAAGAATGATGAATGGGTCTTTTAATTGTCTCTAATTTTTATCTGCACTGGAAGACTTTATGAAACACCACCAATGTTGTAACACTGATACACTGCAGCTTCTTATTAATTCTCTTTCTTCTTCTGGCTGCAGCACCTTCACTACTGAAAAAATGATATGTGTGTGTGTATTGAGCCTGTTTTTAGGTGAAAATATATATTTTTATACAACTGTTTCTTTCCAGGTCTTTAGAGTGTCTGTCGAGCTTCACGTGTTAAAATTTAAAAACAAACCTAACAGATTTTTTTTCTGATTCACTCGCTGTTTAGGTAGCTTGCTTACAGATGATGCACAGGCTTTTTTTTTTCTTACCACTTGGCAAATGTGTTTATTGTAATCATTTGTAATGAGATGATATTGGATGATAAATCCTCATTCAGCTTCTCCGTGGCAGGCGTGTGGGTTCAGCTCCACCAAAGGAAACATTTGCATACATATTGTCTCACACCTTTAGATAGACTTTCTCTTTACTTCCTTTACGACTTCTCCATAATTTTAAGATATGTTTAAGGAAAAATATGACGTGCATATATTGCTGTTTAATGCAAAGAGGAAGTAAAAAAAAAAAAAAAGTCCAGATCTGCACTTAAATGTTTATGGTTTCCTTCTTGTTCAATTTCCTTCTATTTCAAAATTTGCACATGTAAGGTAATAAAACAACTCATTTTAAGATTTGTTTCATTTTACAGCAAGTCCTACAGTAGTTTGGACCTGAGGCAATTTGTAGACGAGGGAAAAAGAAACACCCTGTTACAAAACTATGCTTTAGGAATGAAAAAGCAAACCCTCTCACAGATTTCCTCTATTTTTCTCAAATGTTTCAGATTAAAGAGAACCTTGGTTAATACAAAATGTAATTTTCAAATGATAATTACTGTAATAAATATGTTAATTTATCAACAGTGTTTTAGAAAGGTGCTACAAACCAGATGGTTTCACTATAGGGGTGCTA
>NW_015113051.1:326503-332386 GCF_001443285.1 Poecilia latipinna
ATTCATTCATTCATTCATTCATTCATTCATTCATTCATTCATTCATTCATTCATCCATCCATCCCCAGCAGGGTCAGGACGGCTGCTGGTCTCCAGCGAACATTTCGGGCGATTGCCAGTCTGTCGCAGAAGTTGTATTATCGTTCACCATTATTTGTTGTCACTTATCATTACTCTTCGTTTATCAGTATCATTACATTTTCCTAACACTGTGCATCCCTGGGCCAAATCTCTTTGTAAGGATTTGAAGTTTACTTCTGTTTGTAGGACAAGCATTTCAAATTAAACATCTTTAAACTTCATCATGAAATCCCAACACCAGTTAATTATTTTCCTCAGGTCCAGACAGATTCGAACAGATCCTCATTGGCTCATCGAAGCCCAGTTTCAAACTCAGACGCCCTATTATTTTTTCCCGTCTCTCACATCCTTCTGTCTCCTTCATGTTTACTTTGCTCTGCTTTTGTCTTTCCTCTGCCTCATCCGCTCCAGTCATTCTCCCTGGCAACAGCCTCCACCACTCCCTCCATTCTCACGCTGCTCAGGGTGACAGATGTTTGGTTGGCTGGCCTGTCATAATAACTGTGGAGCTGTGTGTCTTGGGTGGTGGCTTTTCTTTGAGCACTTCCTTGCCAGGACAGGACAAGAGTCTGGAGTTACAGCTGAAGGAGAGAAAGATGAGGATAGGAGCAGAGGAGCAAGGAGGACAAACCTAACCAGTGTTTTTGGTTGGTTCTATTTTTTTTCTACATAAGATCTCACAACATACTTCTTTTTTTTGTTTTGTCTTTGTGTAAAAACAATGAGCATTCACCTCAAGCAAACAGAAGCATAATGGCCACTCACTTGCAAAATTATACAAGAAACAAGAAAATTAAGATTGAAACGGATTTACAGATTCCTCTCATCGTGCTGTTTAATATCACTAAAGGATTAAAGAAATCTGGAGCACCTTTTAGCTTCTGAAGGCCAAGAGTGAAAGGCCTAAGCTGGACATCTGCGATCTCTGATCCCTCTGAAGGCTTTGCATCAAGAACTGTAATTCATCAGGAGGTGATATGAGCACGTGGACGTGGGATTACTTCGGAAAAGCTTCTCCTGTCAGATAATGCAATTGAAATACATGAAATATTCTGGAAATAAATATAGTGTCTATGTTTCCTCTCTCCAAAAGGAGTGTGTCAACTTCATGGGGTCAGGGTATTTTGAGATGGACCATCAGAAATGAAACCAGCCCACTGTAATCGGTGTTTTATTTCCCCCCTTTTTATGATTTGAAAAAAATCAACACATCATCCTTTTGATAGTAGATTATGAGAAACGAGTCCAAAACCCTTGCATTTATATCGGTACCCTTGGCAATATCCATTTATGTTTAAGTACTAACACCGTATGATACATTAAGAAGTTGTTAAGAAGAGCTACATATTTTGTCTGTAACTGCAACATTTTTTCAAGCACCAACATGCATTTTTGAACAAAAGGACCAAATAAAGGCAGAAAAATAGAAAACGCAAATAGAGGAATTCCCCACCTGTGAATTATGTTTAGGTATTATTTCATTTTGTTTAATGGCACCGTGTCCTTTATGTCACAGAAGTGACAGTAAGTAGGGAGGATAGGGGGCAACGTTAAGCTGTTGAAATCACACAGCATCACACAGAATGCTGCTGGTTAAAGGGCAGATTGTCTTGGTAGGTTTTCAGACTTTTACCTGTGCGCTTCCATGACTTTCTTGTTTCCGGTCTGTTTAGGGATCTGATCATGGTTCTTTGAAAAACATCTTAACTTCATTTGAGGATTTTAAGTCATTGGGTCTGATGTTGCCAGTTGAACAGATGATGGCAGAAGAGTTTCCGCTGTCCAAAGGAGACTTACAGAGTCAACGCAGCGCCTCCTCCACACTCTGAAGGACATGTAGGTTTCTCCATGATCTACATATGATCGATGCCCTTTTGTAGGCAGCTTCACTGTTGTGTCCAGGTGAATACTGAGGCATTTATACTCCTCCACCACTTCTACTTCTTTTCTCATACTGAAAAATAGTGTTTGACCATTTATGTTTTCTTTGAAAGTTTTAACCATTTGTTTTGCTCACATTCAATATAAGATGATTGTTGCCACTTGGCGACACAAAGTTTTCCACCAGCTCTCTGTTCTCGGCTTCTTGTCCATCCCTGATGCATCCAGGTACTACAGAATCATCTGTCATCCATCTTGGCGTCTTCGCTGGTCTCTTTGCCTGGCTTGTTAGTTTAAGAGGAGGGACATATGTTGACTCAGCAGTCGCTTTATGCATATTCCATTTTCTCACAGTAGACTGAGCTGTGAGATGTTAAAATCTTGCTGTATTATAAATATATTTAGACCACTATTTTAAACTTCAGCCCTGTCTGCTGGGTTCTTTGGTCTTTGTGATTTTGTTAGGTTTCAGTGTTTAACAAAACTCAGGCTCTTAGAAAACAGCTACATCTACAGAGTCATTAAATTATACACAACTATACACTTTAAAGGTATCAGAGTAACAAAGGATAAATACAAATTTCTACCCCGCGTTCAACTTAGTGATATTCTAGCCCCTAAAATCCTAATGAAATACAATAAACCTTGAGGTGGAAACTTGAAAAACTGTGGAAACGTAGACGGGTTTCACAGACGCCTCTCTGTACGATGTCATAAATATGAGTTTCTCGAAGCAGTGCTGACAAATTAAAGATGATGTGGGAATTTCCATAAAAGAACATGTAAACATTGTACATTTATTGATGTGCTGAAAAAGACCAAGCTTTGAACTTTTCCGAGAATAGTAAGTCTTTCAGTATACAACTTGTCATTTCTACACTGCTTAGTTTTTATATCCACACTTCAGTATCATGAACTAGATCTAAATTGGGTGTAATTAAGAACGTCTTCCGATTTTGCGGGATTTCGTTTTTCATTTTGCTTTTTTTTTTATTACATGAGAAAAATTACAAATAAACTGAAAATAAGAAGAGCTTTGTTCAGGAGCGTATCTGCAGATTTGTGGAGGAGATGTACGTTTTCATGTGTCAAGAGGAATTTTCTTAAATCCTGTGGGAAAAAAAAAAATCTGCATTGCCTTTTGTCTCAGAATCACTGTGCTAAATAAACTGAGCAGAGTTGTTGGAAAATGCTTGTTAGAATATAAAAAAAAAAGTTACAAATGTTTTAGGATATATGCTTTCACTACAGAAATTCGTTCCCACAATGAAGAGACGTTTAAAAGTGTGGACTTGAGTAGAAAAGGATGGATGATTCATATTAGGGGATGAAGTGATGGGAGAGGTTGCACCGTTGGGAAGAGAGGTGGCGAGGGGGCCACAAACCCTTCAAGCCAGCGGGAGGCTGTCTCTGCAGAGATTTATTGCTACTCTGAAAGCTGAACCTTGTGCCTCACTGTCAGCCTCCCTCATCTGAAGGCACACACAGCTTCCCAGTAAAACTCATCTTTTGTGGCTCATATGTTACCAAAGCAAGTCTGCAGGAATCGCGGTTAAAGATCCTTTTTCTTCAAAATGCTGTGATCTACATACTAGTAATCTTTGAAGTTTATTTGTTCTCCCCTGTTGTGAGTAGAGACTTTTTTTTTTTGGCTTCTGCTGATTTCATAAGAGACCTTTATAAATGTCTTGAGACAGACAAGGGGGAGGACAGGCGGATGGGCCAGTTTCAGTGTACCAGACCTGCAATAAGCCTTATATCAGCCTGGCTTTACTGTCTTATTGAACACTGAGGTTATCAGTTTGCACTGAGCACCGAAGATCCAAGGACAGAGCAAACCGGAAGACTTGGAGGGCCCGACTGATGCTTTTGCAGAAATATTCCCTCTTCTGTGAATACATGTGATTGGGTTACTGCATTTAGAGATGTCTTTACGGTGCTTAAACAGGTGGTTCATGTTTACCATAAGAGATATCTTCAGTCACCTCTAACTCTGTGTGCATTTGCGGATTGTTTGCATTCTCTGAGTATTAAAGCACAAAAGCTGTTATTTAATTTTGCGGCTTCGCTTCATGAATGTGTAGGGGGACTGCATGCATCACAGACCAGAAGGTGGGACTTTTCATAGTTAATGAAACTGAGGTGTAGCAGGTCACACACAGAGAAATGATGTTCACCACGTCGCCTTTGCAGCAGTCAACAACCCTGTGTGCTTCTGACAGACGGTTACGTAAGGAAGACGCGGCGAAAGGTTGCCATGTCTTCAGAATCAGGAGAAAATCCACACAGACATGTGAAGCAGCGGTGCAGACAGGCGGCCCGTCCATCCCAGAAGTTCCTTCTTATTGTTCGTCCTTTACTTATTGATATTAAAGTTCTGGTCATATTGATCGGCACAAATGGTAATGCTGTTTTAAAAGGGATACAGAACAAAAACTTGAATGCAGCATCATCTTGTTCAGAACTTTAATTGAAACACAAATTTGAAACACAAAAGCTCAAGTGTTTGGGAAGAATATTTAGGATTTGAGCAGTCAGAAGAAGAGATGGGTGTGTGTATTGTTGAAAAGAAACATCAGAGGCTTTATTTTCTGAATAAAGTGCAGACAA
Source organism: Poecilia latipinna (assembly GCF_001443285.1). Classification (NCBI taxonomy): domain Eukaryota; kingdom Metazoa; phylum Chordata; class Actinopteri; order Cyprinodontiformes; family Poeciliidae; genus Poecilia; species Poecilia latipinna. The sequence goes on from NW_015113051.1 coordinate 331,076, forward strand.
GTGAACAGCCTTATGAAATATGACAGGTTTTACCTCCTGATCACCTCCAAGGGACTTCCTGCTGATAAATATTAGAAAATTACTTTAAATTATTGGCTGTCAAAATGGGTACAAAACATCCTCCTGGCAGAAGCGAATCGTTGCAGTCAGAATGAAACCTCCTGAGGCAAACAGCTCAGTTTATACCCGGAAACCTCTGGGAGGAAACAACCAAACCTGCAGTGGTCCGAGATGGAAAAACGAGCAGCACCTGATGATCACACCATACTTTGTTTTTCAGCTTTGGGGACAGCGGCTTTGTGATTCGTTATTAAAGTGCTTGTAGTGCAGAAATACAACTGATTTTTTTTTTTTAATGGCCATTAGGATTGACAAGTCCCTGTCTTCATTTGTCCACCAAAAATATTTTTTAAAATTTAATTGCTTAAAAATGTACCTTAAACAGGAACATCAGGCATGCTAAGGAGGGAATAGATCATCATCCCACCTAGTGGCTGAAAGAAATTACCCTCTTTGCGCAGATCTTGTTTACACCAAGGAGAAACAAAGTCAGTGTTAGGTGTACTACTAATTGTGCCACTATTTAATATCCTCTCTTTAAATGTACTTAACTTTAAAGGATGCATTTTATTGCAAAATGTTTCAATCCTCGCCTAAATTAAAGCACAAAAGGAATCCATTAAAGCTTTTACACATCCTTACCAGGGTGTGAATAGATGCAGCTGGGATTGTATTATTATTTTTTTTAAATATAGAAATTTTTTAATAGCAATCTTAAATAATTAACAACCATGTGATTATAAGTGGCTGTGGTTCAATGTGATCTACAGTCAGAAAGTGAACCACAGGCTGGAGCATTTAGAGCCTGTCTCCTGGTAGCTGAGAAATAATGAGCGTTCATTATGGAGACATTGTTTTGGACAGCGTGACATGTTGCTACCGGCCCAAATGCAGCAGCCGCAGCATTAACAATCCATCGTCCAAGCTTCTTATCACCTTGACAACCCATAAAGCTGTCACTGAGGAGACAAAATGTCCTGGTATGTGACCAAAAGGTGTGTGCAAGTGTGTGCGTCTTCACCTAAAATACAGCCTTGAGCTCAGGCAGTGAGTAATGAGCTCAAAGTCTACTCCACTCCTATAACAAAGCAGTACAATTAAAAAAAATAAATAAATATATATATATATATATATATATATAAATATATATATATATATATATATATATATATATATATATATATATATATATACACACACAGATCAAAAAAAAAAAGAGAACACACAAATAAAAAATCCAAGATCTATATG
>NW_015113051.1:335548-340979 GCF_001443285.1 Poecilia latipinna
CTGTTATAATAAATTTGACTGAATTAGAAACATTTCAAGGCCTAAAAGTGAAATACACTGCTCAAAAAAATAAAGGGAACACTCAAATAACACATCCTAGATCTGAATGAATGAAATATTCTCATTGAATACTTTGTTCTGTACAAAGTTGAATGTGCTGACAACAAAATCACACAAAAATCATCAGTGGAAATCAAATTTATTAACCAATGGAGGCCTGGATTTGGAGCCACACACAAAATTAAAGTGAAATGTTCCCTAATAATTTTAATAGGTCTCTACTGGGAAACTGTCTGTTAAAGTCACACAAGTCTGTTTCAGTTTCAGGATGTGAAGTGGTTGACTGGTAAAATGAGCTAAACAGGTTTGACGATTACACCAAAGTGACCTTACATTTGAGCTTTTCTGCTGTTTTTCTTCATGCTCACTAAATAATAGAATTTCATTTAAATCCTTAATCTGGAGCAGATTGAACCCCTGCTCATTCACGTCTATACAATCTTTTCTTCTCAGTCTGTTTGCTTTAAGGTCCTTCGAGAGTCAACACTGCGAATGAGATAATGTGGAAAGCTTACAAAGAACTTCATGTGAAGTGCATATCGCTGAAGGTTTCATCGGTGAACAGCTTCTGAAACACTTTGCGTCTTGAAATACATCACATGTCTCCATTAGCCTGTCACTGGTGAGACGGGAAGAATCTGTGAATGGAGTGTTTTGCAATTCGGAGAAAATACTGACTACATTTTAAAAAATTAAAAAAAAAAATAGCTTGATGACTGGCTTTTCTATATTAGAGAACATCTCGTGGTTTTGGGTTCATGCACACCTCGAGTTAGACCACTTGGTAGAAACTGATCAACAAAGATTAAAAATAAGGAGCATTAAGTCAGTGAGCAAAAAAGAAATTATGTGCCAAAGTAAGTGGCCGTGTTGCATGCAGTCAGTTGATGGTTCCTTTGATGCAGGAGCAAAATTGGTGCAGACCACCTTCTTCAAATGGAGGGTGTGGAAGAGCGAAGTGGGCATAAAGGAAAGATGAAGTCGAAAGTCATTATGCTGGACATATAGTAATAATAATAAAAATAAAACATTTAATTTAGCTAAGTACAACACAAGATTTAAAAATAAAAATAAAGAGCAATCAAAATAAGAGATGTATTCGCTTCTTCAACCCCCACGCCGTTCTTCTCAATCTCTTACTTCCAATCTTCTGTAGCAATTTGTCCATAGTTCCCCCATCAGCGCATCGCTAGTTTAAATTTGTTCCTTAACCTTATTTTAGAAAAGTTCGTAACATTACCTCATTGCTGAATCATTCTCAAGTGGAATCGGGGCCACACTTCTGTGGCGTTTTCTTTATATTATTTTAGGTTGCACAAAACCCTTAAATGTAAGAGTTTACATGTTGTATAAATCTCATAAATCTCATCTCCTTCATTTCTTTTTTTTTTTTTTTTTTTTTTAGAATTAGGATTTCAGGGCGACAATCCTGCCATGTCACTGTACTCAAAAGGCTTTGTGTTGAAAATACCGAATAGATCCATGACGCCATCGGGAGTCAGAGGCAGTCATCTTGCATGCAAATCGTAGTGATGTCCACACCATCTTACCAAAGGTCGCTGCTCAGGACTAAAGTGTTGCTTGACCCAAATTATTATTGCCGTTCTCCGTCTCCTGTTATGCTGTTGTTACTCTGTCAAACAACCCTCTCTTCCAGCATAGTATTCAGCAGGCAACCAGACATTCTTGACATTTTGCAAAGGTTGAAAAGACAAAGAACCTTTGTCTCCTAATAAGGCCACACTCCATACCCCACCTGAATAAAAAACACAAGCAGGAGCAGTGCGTGTGAGAAGGGCTACATGTAAGGTGAGAGTGTGTGTGAGATGGTCAGGGGGGGTTAAAGACGAGAACCGTTTCAAAGCAACAAATGGAAATAAAAGCTTCTCTTGAGAAAAGGAAATGAGGGTTTTTGTATGATGGACAAAAGGTTTTAGGCTAAAAGTCCCACGTAATGTTGACTTTTTTTTTTTTTTACCCTCAGTTAATGACAGTGCTTTGCAGAAGTATCCTTAACTCTGAACTTTTTTAATTTTTTTTGCATTTTGTCCTGTTCCAAACATAATCTTCAGTCCTGTTTACTTTAATTCTTCTAAATCAGTGCAACTATTGTGCATGCAGAAGCCACCTGATAAGGAAAGACCATCTGTGGCTAGTTTAATCACAGCACAAATCCAGCTTTTCTTTAAAAGGCTCATAGATTTGCACCTAGAATGAAGGCACACTGATGTCCTTTTGTATTAGTAGTTTGACAGGATAAAGCCAAAGATACAAGGTAAAGCCACGCCTTAAACGATCTGTAACCTCAACACGAGGGGTGTCTGCCACACAACTCAGCCGCCCAGTTGTGGAGAGCTTTAAAAAAATAAAAAAGACATTGTAAAACGATATGAAAAGCTTCATTCAACATGTGAAACTAGAAACAATATGGCACACCCACCTAAGCTGGCAGGTTTAGCAAGGAGAACTGTAATCAAAGAAGAAGCCAAAGAGGCCCGCAATATGAAATGATGGAGGCACCATCACACTGTGGGCCTGTTTTTCTTCAGCAGAGACAGGGAACCTTGCCAAACCTTGAGGAAGGTGACTAGAGATGCAGCAAGGTGGTTGGAGCCGATGGGGAAAATAGATGAGACTAAACTCAAGCTAGTGCTTTACAGGAACACCTAACACTCAGGCAGATATTCACTGTTCAGCGAAAAAAATCAACCCATACATACAAATCTCCATATGGTAGTTAAGATTAAATACATAAATGGTTCATTCAAAGTCCACTTCGAAGAATCTGCCTCATAAATTGATTGATTTTTCAAATTGCTTTCCTCTAACCTTACTGAACTTGAGGTTTGATGAAAAGAGATTGTAAAGAAAGAAAAAAAAGTCAGCCCCTCTGTTGCAAAGCTGGTTGATACATGCCCCAAGTAATGCATGCCACACTTTTCAGATTCTTGTTTGTAAGAAAAATATAAACGCATGTATTCTTTTCCTTTCACATCTCAATCATGGTGTTCTTTGTATGGAAATCTCACATAAAACCCCTAATTAAATACACTGAGGCTTTTTTTTTTTTTTGCTTGTAATCTGATAAAATGTGTCTCCAAACACTTTTGCAAGGAATCGTATCTGGATTCTGTCAGTGATACGAGGCTGATGTGAGTCGTTGCAATAAGAAACAAAGCAGCACAGCTTTGCTCCCCCCTTCCAGTCACCACATGAGACTCGGATGAAGACGGAAAGCCTGACTGGAAACTCACAAGAGCCAAGGTCCTTCTGCTCTTCTCTCATCTCCATCTCTCATCCATCAAACCCCTCGACGCTGCTTCTCACCTCCCTCAATCTCTCTTGTGCCTTATTGCTCCATGATTTTTTTTTTTTTTTTTTTTTTTTTTCCTGCTGAATTTCTTGCTGTAAAACAGCTGAAGTAATAGAAAATAGTGTTTTTGCAAGTCTGGGCAAGGACATAGGAGCAATGAAATGGGGATATTTGATGGTTTAACTCGTTAGCCGATTGCTGCGTTAGCGTAAGCGAGCTTCCGATTCTAATCACTTTTGGCCTCATGCTATGCAGCGTCACATGGTCTGATTTGTTTTCGATGTGCTAAGTTAAGAAGTTAAAAGACAGAACTATTTTATTTTGTTGCCCCTTTAGCATTACATAAGTAAGAGGTAAAAATATCTCAGCCTGTTTCCTGAAGCAAATATGGTGGTTATGACATCAGGCTCCTTAAAGGCGGCTATAACTAGGAAAAAGCCAAGTTGTTGTGATGTAAACCCACCTTAGATGCCGATTTCTGCGCTAACAAGCAGAAGCAGCATTCAGTGTCTGTGTATTATTGTTTCTCTTTGCCCCCACCTCCTATTTTTCTGCTTCTGTGCTGGTGTGTTTTTCACTCGCTGGAATGTGGGCAGATATGGGATAATAGTCAGACTTTCAAATTAATTCTGCTCGCGACTCAGGAGCCAACGTTAACCACGTGTTTGTTGTTTTACCCATGAGCCCGTTGTCTTGGAAACGTTGCATAAGAGGGAGTGGGAAAGCAGGATGCCCCTTGCTGATTGGGAGACAAGGTGGCGGATCTCTCTCTTCCTCTCCCCCTCCTTTCCCACCCGTCTTTCTCTCGAGTCTCTCTATTTTTTTTTTATTTTTTTTTGCTCCATTTGACACTGACTTCAACTCAAGGTGGTCAGAGCTCCGCCGGTCCCGTAATGTTGCACTTTGAACCCCTCGCCCCCTCCAAATAAAGCTCCGCGGTCAGTCGGTCCTGCTGGCCAGCTTCAGCTAAATTACAGCTCGGGCTGCAACAGTGATTTATAGCCCAATCGGAAATGTTTGTTCACAGAGTGCTCACACACCCACACCTGCTAACACACCCACACAGCATCTCTTTGAGCTGCCTTGAAGCCTTGAAGTCAACAATGACGGCACTTTATTAAATCCACCTGTACTGCATGAATCGGCCGCCCATGGCCTTTGCATGAGCACAGGAGTAGCAGGTAAAGGAACTATGACCTTGGCTCAGGAGGCAAGACGCTTTATATTCTTTACTGGCATCAGCTTTTTGTCTGACTTGACAGGATTAAACTGGAGTTTCAACTGTATTTTACTCTGCAACACACAAACTTTAATTTCTTACACAACATAAGTAGTTAATAGTTGCAAAGCAAACGGAAAGGATGCGTGTTTGTTTCCATCTTTTGAAATAAAAGTCTGAAAATTGTGTCATGCATATTTGTTTAATACTTGATCAAACCTCTGTTAAGTGCAATTGCAGTAAAAAAAAAGTCTGTTAGGTTTTGCACATCAAGATTATAGGTTTTATTTACGGAGCTTCATGTATTTATCAATACCCGTCTTGCTAATTTTCCAAAATGTTCAGTTTTGGTTTTGTATAACCCAACGCTGTCTTGCTGTGTGTCATGCATCTGTTATGGTAAACAGAAAACAACAATCTGCCACCAAGGATCCTTCCTTCCTGCCATTCTTCCAAAACGACCAAACAGTCGTTCTGTCTGCAGATTGTTCCACCTAAGCTGTAAATCTCTGCTACTCCTCCACAGTTCTAATCTCTTGACTGCTATTTTTAATTCAAGCTCTCTTTAAAAGGCTTTTAACTTCATCATTTTAACTACTGAAGTCCAAATACACACAGGTGACAAAACACAACTCATTGCACTTTTTTTTCCAGGTAATAAAGTAAAATGGGATTAAAATAAATACACACCATACTTTTAAGATTTTGATTTTGAAAATCGTCCATCCACTTCACAACTATGCAAATGTTTGTCTATTACATAAATACCAAAAAAAAAAAAAAAAAAAAAAAAAAAAAAAAAATTTTTTAAAAACAAAAAAAATTACAAAAAAAAAAAA
>NW_015113051.1:344169-353034 GCF_001443285.1 Poecilia latipinna
TGATTTTAAAAACCCCCCATCCCTTTCAAAACTATGGAAATGTTTGTCTATTAAAAAAAACCCAAAAAAAAAAAAAAAAAAAAAGAAATGCAATGAAGTTTATCTAAACATGCAAAATTGCAAGGAACATAAATCCTTTTCTAATGTACTCTACCTGTAAGAAGACAAGTAAATGTAACCTCAGAGTGAGTTTCCTGTGCAATTAGCATTTCTCATGTTTTTAGCAAGCCAAGGAAAGAGCAGAGTGGGCAGCCCCTGTGTGAAGGAGCTGTCTTAATCCATGTGTTTAGCAAGCACCATCTGTTCCTTTTATTCAGATGGGAGTAGAAATATTTGGTTGATTAGGAGAGGATCTGTGAAGGATAGCCACACCGTTACCAATGGTTACAAAGGACACACATGCTCGATTCCGTCAACTGGTGTCTTGGAGAGCAAAACGGGAGACAGACACAGACATCGCATATGTATCCCGGTTTGAACACACAAGATGCAAAAGTGTTCAAAACAACTGAAGACTGCACAGAGAGTGCGATTGTTACACGGTACCACGCTTAGAGATAAAGCATGTTTATTATTATTATTACCAGTGTTATTTAGGTCAGGCGTTAAAACAAGGTCAGCTTTTGTCTTTTGTTGCAAGCGTAGACGCTTTCAGAGTTCGGGTGTTTTCCTCTAAGATGGTTTGTGTCAAGTACTTCAAAATGTACACTCGGATAAACACGCAGGACATTTTTGATTTGCTCAAAATGGGAACGTGCTTACTCAACAAAAATATATTGTGTTGAAATTTGCCACGTGATTTTATGCTTGTTTGTTTTACACATTCTTCTCTCGGTGTACTCGACGTGCTTTCTGAAAGACGTACATCTAGCAGCTGAGACGGACACGAAATAAGTCGGATTTTGAGCCAAGTGAACCGTTTCTCCGGATATTCGGCCTCGTGTTTCCATCCTGCTGATAAAACCCGGAATTTTATTTGAAATGCATTCGTATGTGTAGACAAACAGATTTAGTAGAAGTACATTCAATAAAAAGGTGTGATTTTATGTGCTCCGTGTCATTAGGTGCAGACCTGGGCGGCCTCATGGACCTGGAGTCTCTGTACCGTGGCGTGCAGCAGAGCATCAACAACACACGGGCCTCCCGGGTGCGCCGGCAGAGTCTGGACAGGGCCTACAACATCGAGGTGCTGCTGGGCGTCGACGACTCCGTGGTCCAGTTTCACGGGAAGGAGCATGTGCAAAAGTACCTGCTCACGCTCATGAACATCGTAAGTGTCCGTGTCTCTGGGTTTTAGTTGGATCCACACGGAGGTTCTCAGACTTTCTGAAACCCACACCTGTTCGCCTGCTTTAGATTGAATTAAATTAAAATATTCTTCCATTTGAGTTGAAAAGAAAGTCACAGAGAGGTCAAAGAAACGTAGACAGACGCACACACACGGGCCTACACACACACACACACACACACAATGAATGGGGATTCAATTCCCCTCCTACATGTGAAAGGATTACTTGCAATCAGCCACAGGTAATCCTTTCTTCTCTGTCTGAATATGATGAGATTTCATTTGTGTATAACTGTGTGTGTCTGCAAGGTGCTCTGTCTGTGCTAAAGGGGCTTCCACATATCTTTTCATCAGGATTTGTGTCATATCATCATTCTTTGTGTGTGTGTGCGTGTGTGTGTGTGTGAGAGAGAGAGAGAAAGATGCAGAAACAGCAGGTAGTCTGCTCCGGGCCACAACAACACTTAGCACTCACGCTCCCAGGTGTTGTCACAAATGTGTGTGTGTGTGTGTGTGTGTGTGTGTGTGTGTGAGCTCGAGTGTCACACTCCACACTTTAATCTTTGCAAATTAAACCTGTGGTGAGAGTGGTGTTTCCATGCATCCGTTTGTGTGTGTGTTTGTGCGAGTGCCGCTGTTTGCTTTTGCTTGTACTGCGACCCCACTGCGCCAGGAACCAGCCTCCGACTGTTAAGCAGGTGCAGGCGCAGAGCTGCAAATCCTACCACACCTCTTTGTCTCAGTTCAGCGCTTGGAAAAGAACAAGAGCTGCCGTTGCTCCCTACCTCCCCTTTTTAGATATTTGTTAGACAATATAGGCGAAGGGAATACGCAGCCCTGTCGCAGCCCCACTTTAATCTGCGGGGAAGAGATGGAGGGGGAGGAAGGGGGGGGGGAGGAAGGAGTATTTTAAACAGCGCGTTTGGAATAAATTACTGACAGCCAGATAAACAGAAATAAATAAATAAGGGTTTCCTCCCACGCGTGGCATCTGGGCGACTTTCTTCTTGAAAGTTTGCTTTGCTCACTTCAGGATGGGTGTGCGATGTCTGACTCTCTCCCTCTCTCTGTCTTTCTCTCACTCTCCCCGGCTGTCAGCAGCACTGCTTGGGTAGTTTTATGGCAACAAATCTGCATCAGCGTGAAAAAAAAACAAAAAAAACTTAAGAAATACAATGCAAGAGGTAGGAAAGGTTTAAAAGAAAATACTTTTGGTGAAAAGAACATTTTGGAAAATGACAAGCTATTGTGAAACAAAGTCCCATGAACACAACAGAGCAATGGGTAATTTTATTCTTTTACTTTTGAAGCAAATACATCTAATGTATTTACATTAAATGGCAAAATGTATAAAAGAGCATAATCGTGAAAAAAGGCTAAAAAAAAAATATTCCTGACAAAATTAGCTAAATCTGTGCATGAGATGGTCATTTTGTTTTGGGTATGTTGTTTAACATTTTTGAGTTTCCAACATGTTAAAGTTTACATTTGGCCAATTTTAGTTGCATAGAATCATGTCACAAGGATTTGCTCAAAGTCATTTATATTCTTACTGACATTTGCCAGTTTTCCTCATTATTAGTAATGGTCAATACCTGGAAAATAATAGGTCTGCACAGTAAAAATGGTAGCAGAAGAAGATTATTTATACAGCATAGAACATGAAATATTAACCTAACCTAGGCAAAATTTCCATGAGGTAACTTTTATAATAGAATCTGTTGGAAAGGCCTTCAAATTATTTTGAAGTTATTTTCACCCTTTTCGTCTTCTTCACGTTTGCGTAATGCGATAATTTTCCAGCTCTACTTCTTTCGCCTTCGTATTTCCACCTGTGTGTTAAATGAACTCTGCAGAGAGCCGAGGGCCAAGGTGGATCATCTGTTTGTGTTTGTGTCGTTTGAGGTGCAGAAAATAATTGACATTACTGCTGTCTGCAGGACATCAAAGCACGCCTACAGAAAACCATTGAGTCCTGTCTGCAAAGTTCAGGAGTGTCAAAATCTGTGTGTGTGTGCGTGTTTGCGTGTGTGTTTGTGTTTGTGTGTGGGTGTGTTTATTTGCATGTGCATGGTAGACTAAATGTGTCTTTGTTTATATTCTGTGCTTCCCACTAATTTCCCATGTGTTTTCTTCTTCTCTTTTTTTTTCCTGCTGTATTAATCGGCTGACAATTTCTCCAACCAAATGAACATTTAAATAATCTTTGCAGCGACTGTATTTTGTTAAATCCCTATCTTGTTTTTACCTGCTTTTCCTTGAAATGTGTTGCTGATACCACAACGTGGCAGTAATCCCCCAAGTCGTTGGCAAAAACAGCAAAGTCCAGCAAAGAAAACTCCTTTTTTTTCTAGGTTATTTGAGTGTGTGTTGAATTCAGAGGTCCAGCAAAAAAATAAATAAAAAAATTAAAAACAAAACAAAAAAAAAAAACATAGATATAATTATTTACAAAATTATATCTTGTTTTAACTTCAACCTGAGAGGTAGAAGTTAGTTGAATGAATGAGAAAGTATCCATCCTGTCCCCAACTGGAGCCTCTGCAAGTTTTTACTTTTTTGTTGAGGTCTCTGAAATTCATCTGCATAAACAAAGAATTTGTCTTGCTTGACATGAGACTGAGTAAAGCTAATATTGAGTCGTTGCTGCAACGGTAGCGTAGCAATTACATATATTTCATAGCAGTAGTGCCTCATGGTGGTATGTATGGTGTCTGTATTTTCTGATGCTTGTGCCACAGAATCTTATCAATGTTATCAATGTTTTCTAATTGGAAAGCTAATAAAAATGTTAAGCGAGATGATGGCATCCATTGACGCGATGGATCACACCACTTAGATTTGACTTGATTTTTCTTGTAAATCACCCTGAGATCATGTTTTTTTTTTTTTTTAATTATAAACATAAAATCTGATTTGAACTAAAGCTATTCTTGAACGTTCACTGACACAGGCTTGTTTCTGGGTGTTACGTTCTCACATTAACACTGCATTTAGCACAGTGTGCATTATTTAAAACAAAAATGGAAGCGAGTCACTGCTCTGGGTTCTGTAGGAACCACGTTTCATGTGATGTGTGTTCATGTGGCGCTCTGATATTCCAGGACTAAGGAAAACAGCGATGAACTAAAGAACTTGGGGTAATCTGTCTGTCTACCTGTCTCTCACTCATTAGTAAGACCTTTACAAGGGAGCCACAACGCGTTAATCACTCGCTCCGAGTATATTAATAGTCGGTGCTGAAAAGGGTGGTTTGTTTATCTGTGCATTTTTAATTTTGATGAGCCCTATTAGTAAACTGATCTGCATTTTGTCTGCCTATGTTGTGTGTGGTAATTATCATTTTTGTAAAGGTTGCAGGAGATCATCAAAATCATTCTTTCTTTTTTTTTTCCTTTACAAAACCTTCTTCAGCCAGTGAATAGACACAATAATACATGAAGGGAGAAGGTGGGAAAGCGAGTGCACTACAGGTAGGAATAGACTCGTTAGCTTGTGACAGATACTTGGTTTAAAAGCCACCAAAGTTCATGGGCTCAGCATAGTATTCCCAGTTGTGTTGACTAAAAGAGATATAAAAGTCACGGCAAGGCTTATCTAGTTTATGTGACTCTTTTGCCAGGTTTTGTTTTGATTGCTCCGTCCTGCCTCATCAGCAGCTGACAGTGTTTTATTTTTTTGACAAATTTTCCAAAGTGACGAAATGAAGCGTCTTGCACCTTCAGTGACAACAGTAAAAACCAGTGACACCGAGTTTTAAAGCACTGTGTTAATGAACATATTTTTCCAAAAGTGACAGTGAAACTATTTGTACCTGTCAAACTGTTCATCATAAGTGGTAACAAAATTCAAATCCAAAAACATAAATTAAATAAAATTCAAGTACATAAGCAAGCATTGTGTTTTTTTTTTTTAATATTTTTATTTTTAGATTAAGGTGTTCTAATTTACACCTGTGCTCCGGTACCGAACATATATGCTTCCTTTTCACACAAAAAAATCGTGTTGAGTAAATAAGATGTTGTACTTTCGCCGCGCTCAGAATGCTTTTAAGTAGAAATTTCTTTCTCATTAGACTTGAGTCGATGCCACCCTGGTCAACTGGAAGTCAACTGGCCCTAACTGGCTTAGCAGTTGTCAAGGAAACGGGCTGGATTAGGCACAACACAGACTGACCCTCCCAGATGTCCACTTCTGTCAAACAAACACGACTGACAAACGGATGCCGAACGACTTGTTCCCAAGATGACAAGGGTGTGAGACAAAAGTTATGAAACCTTGGCAGCAAAAAACCAAGATTTGACAAAACATGAACAACACGGACATGCAGGTTCTCCATCAATTAATTTTGAAGCTATTATGGGATACCTAATTAATATAATTAAATAAGTATTCATTATGGCACAGTGAAAATGCTTGCTACAGAAAAACACATCTATGCTGAATTCAAAAGACTAAGAAAAGGGAAAGCAAAGATGTGGGACAGGGTTTCTTTTCCATGAATGTCATCTCTGAAATTTGATAAATGGAAGCTGAAAGAAGGACCGCGTGATTTGTGTTAGAAAACCTTCTTATTCAGAAAAAGAGAGACAGCAAAACACCCGCATGATCTGTCTGTTAAACTGTGTTGCATTTGTACCTTAATCAAGTGATCAAAATGCGAGTGAAGGAAAAGGTAGCAATATCGGTTCTTTCCTAAGGTGTCTAATATGTGTAGACACAATTCTGGTTCATTTAAAATACTTCAAATCTGCAGAACAGTCAAAATATTGAAAGACATTCAGATTACCCGAATGAATATTGATTGGACTAATTTTAGCCAAATCAAGTCAAATTTGATTTAAACAGCTGAATCTGGCCAAAGTGCTTCACAAGTCAGGAGTTCGACTTGTTCGGTATTGTAATTTAAGTAAATGCTAAAAGGCAAAGCTGTTTTTTTTTTTGTTTTTTTTTTAAATCTTAAAATAAACAAATGAGGAATAACTCAAATCTTCTGCACAACGCAAAGATTTAATTTCATTAAAACATCTTAAAAGTTGCAGTTGTGCCGTCACAAAATAAGAAGTTCAATGCGTGCAGACGTGTTCGCGGGAGACATTTCATTCCAGGAGTTAATCTCAAGTGTATTGTGAAATTATGCTAAATATTATTTACTCCTTAAGGAAATGTAAGTAAATACTGAGCGTCCATACAAAGAACGTATGACGGTGATGATAACGGCCCCCTCCACTGTAATCGCTTCAGGAGGAACAGGTCTAATGCTTCTGCAGTAGTAAAGTGGGTAAAGGCTGTGAAAGCATATGTAATGTTCTCTGCTTCTTGTTTACAAGACCCAAACAAACTATTATTCTGTTTTCACTGCTTTACAGAGAGCTAACTGTGCTGCTGATCACACTTAAGAGTGCTTGCCCTTGCTGAGCTCCATTCCACATGGCAATCAAAACACAGAATAAAAACCTCACATAAACCCAAACAAGACACTTGATAAAATATTCATTCCAAGCTTTCACTATATCCACTTTATCCTGTACTGACTCGGGAGGAGGATGGAAAGCATCTCAGCAGTCATTGTGTGAGAGGCAAGGTCCACTCTGAAGCTGTATAATGTATAAACAATTTTGGACTTTCATCACAGTGCGTCTCTCAGCTGGGGACACGAGTCAAGCCCTTGTTGAATTAGATTATAACAACCAGAAAAAAATACCCTCACAGCCGTTTTTAATCAGGTTGGCTACACCGACTCCATGCTGCAGAAAATCCTAAGTAAGCATCAAATGTCAAACTTTCAACCAGAACACGGGAATATGAATCCTGTTTGGCTTTTCTTGCTATTTCAGGTCGTGCTTAAATTGGGTTTTCTTGTTTTGTCTGTCTCTTTGCTTGCTATTCCCAGGTGTGTCACAAAAAAAAAAAAAAAAAAAAATCTCGCTTCCTAAAACTGTGTTTTAAGCATTCGTGTTTTTCTAAGAATTTCCAGCCAACCCAAAACAGAGAAGCAGACGTCCCAGAAGATGGAAAAGATCTGAAGCAGTCAGAACAGTTAATTCTTTAAACAGCTGCAAAGTAACTTTGAGTGCTGGCTGCAGGACCGGTGGGTGGGCAAGATCTGTTCAGAGATGCTTAAGGTTGCAGACATTGCGGGAAAGTTGTTGATATCCCTCTTTGGTGTTAGATGGAGAGACAAACCAGGCTGGTGGTCCCAATTTTTAAGTAAGGGAACCCGAGAGTGTGTTACAGTTTTTGAGGAATTTCTATTGTCAGACTCCAGGTGAAAGCTTACCGTATAAGGACAGGACGCTCCAAACTGATTGTCGAAGCTTGAGATTAGGAGGATCGGTGGACCAAACCCTTACTCTGAAATTAACCAATTGCTGATGAAGTGATGGAAGTTTGTTTTTCTGGCCCAAATGGGTGTCGTGGATTTGGAGAAGGTTTTCGACCGTATCTCTTGAGACGTTTTCCAAGGGGATTGCTTACCCAAAGTTGTAGTTGTGGCATCATTCTCAAAAAGTCGAAGCTTGTTACCAGTGCAGAACTTGGGAAACGGATACACAAATTGGGACTTTGTTTGCAGTAACTGGTGGTAGAAAAAGTTTAAGCTCCATGTACCTGCTTTCCCCCAAACCTCAAACAGTGAATTGTTCCATAACTTTTCTATTTTCATGTGAAAGAAGTTGTGATAGATTCAGATATACTTTTTAGGAGTTGTAGCTGTAGTTCCAAGAATATAACTTATTTTATTGCAGTCCAGTTATTTTGTCTTCTTGTTCAAACATCCTGATGTAATTAAGTGAATTATTTGTGCTTAGTTGTTAACAAATAGCTTTTATCGTTATTGTGTCATTCTCAATAGGAGGTTTGGAGCTTGGTGTTTACTTTTGTAAATGAAAAGGAGGAAAATCTAGCTTTTTTTTCCCTTATCCTCTTCTTTCAACAGTAATTGTTTCTCTGCTACTTCGGGATATAGTTGCTTTCTAAGAACTCATTCCTTTTCCAGCTCTTCTCTGCATGTTTTCCCCACTGCATTCAGCTTCTTTCCTCTGTTCCTTTGCCTCTCGGTCTGCGTTCGAAGCATTCCACAGCTTCCCCTCATACCTGTCTCTTGCTCCATGTCTCTGCAGTGTTTTCTCCTCATCGCTGCACCTCTCTGTGGGCAGAGTGTGTGTGTGTGTGTGTGTGAGTGTGTGTCTCTGCAGCATGTCCATCAGCCATCTCATTATGGCTGTCTGTTTTTACATCCCTTTGCCTCATTAAGCACCAAACACAGCCACTGAGGACAGCAGGCCTTGACTTTAGTGCCAATTTTCCCTCTCTCTCTTTGGCTTTGTGTCTCTGTGTGTCAGGGTGTGTGTGCCAGAAGAGTGCTTTCTGCATCTCCCTTGTTACACATTACCTTGTTTCCTTGCATTAGGCACTTTCCATCCTTTGCATCTTCTTCATGTCCTCTTCATCTTTGCTCATGGGAGCCCAAATTTCCTTACAATCTCCTAATTGTTTCTTGCTCCCTTCTCTCCCACATTTGTTAGTCCTAAATAATATATTTCTTGGAGTGGGGGCATTTATCACCTTCTTTAAGG
>NW_015113051.1:354913-356688 GCF_001443285.1 Poecilia latipinna
TCCAACTGAACAGCCGCCATGTATTGGAGCTTGAGGTCATCCAGTGTAATTTATTAATCTGTTCCCAGTCTTCAGTTGTGATTAATAAATTTCCTTCTTTTACCCACTTGTTTCTTATGTAGTCTGTATCACCTTGTTTAGACAAAAGAATACCATTATACTAAATGGAAACAAGTTTTTTGCATGAACCTGATTTCAACAGGGATAGAAACACTTTAAAAACTCCTGGTTTGGCCGTATCCCAATTATCACATATATTTTGATTGAAGTAGGACCTAACCTGCAGATATCTAAAGAAGTCATCCTTCTCCAACCCTTTGGACCGCTGAAGTTCCTCTAAACTCTGAAACACCGCCTTCTGGGTAAATGTACGGTAGGTGGTTAATCCCTTTTGGATCCATCCTCTAAATCTCCCATCAATCTTGTTTGGTTTAAAAGCTGAATCAAAGGCACACCATCTGAGTATTCTCATCTGGTTACCCAATTTACACATTTTAACGACCTTATTCCAAGAATCCAGCATGGTGTGTAATATTGACCCATGTGGTATACTCAGCCCCTCTTGTAGGTCCTTGTCCATTAGTACTGATATTAAAGGTATTCCTTCCACTGTTGCTTTTTCCAAATCTTTCCACTTAGCACTGTAAGAAGGAGAGCATAGATAGAACACTGGTCGTAATTGAGTTGCAAGGAAGTAGACCTGTAGATTAGGAAGACCTAGTCCACCTTTCTCTTTCTTTAACTGCAGCGTACTATATCTCACTCTTGCTTTTTACCCCTGCCAGATATATTGTGATATTATTCTTTCCCACTCTATGAAGCGCCTATCTGGGATTAGAATAGGTAGACACTGAAACATATATAGGAGGCGCGGGAGAATGTTCATTCTGACCGACTCAATTCTTGAGTGTAAATTTGAAAAAGGAATCAGACTCCATCTTTTCATGTCTGATCTCAGATTTGAAATTAGGGGCCCATAATTGACTTCAAAAATTCTGGAAAAATCCTTGGGCAATGTGACCCCTAAATATTTTATGGATTCTGCTTCCCATCTCCAATTGAAGAGGCTCCTAATATTGCTTTGTGGGTTATAGTTTAATGTTAAAACCTGAGTCTTGGTAATGTTTATCTTGTAACCCGAAAGCGAACCATATTCCTCGATCGCTCCCATAAGTATAGGTAGGGTTTTAGCTGGGTTTGTTATGGTCAACAGTAAATCATCTGCGAACAATGACAGCTTTTGTTCTCCGGATGCCATGAGAACTCCAGCTGTGTCCGTCCTCTGTCTTATCCACTGACCTAGAGGCTCTATGAAGAGGGCGAAGATTACACAGCATCCCTGCCTCGTACCCCTTTCCAGAGTGAAGCGATCAGATAGGTCTCCATTAATTTTGATCCTAGCAGATGGTCTATCATATAAAGATGCGATTACATCTATTATGGTCTGGTGGAACCCAAACCTGGACATAACTTTGTAAAGAAAAGACCATCTGACTGAATCAAAAGCCTTCTCTGCATCCAGACTCAATACAAGAGTCTCTATTTTTTGATGGGTTACATGATTTAAAATATGCAGGGTTTTCCTGATGTTATCCTGAGTCTGTCTCTGCCTGATGAAGCCTGTTTGGTCTTTATGGATTATCACTGGGAGGATGTTTTCCAATCTCTGTGCGATTATAGCAGTAAATAATTTGTAATCAATATTTAGCACACTTATTGGCCGATAATTTCCGCATTCCTTCTTATCTTTTCCCTCCTTAGGGATTAGTGAAATG
>NW_015113051.1:359366-376551 GCF_001443285.1 Poecilia latipinna
ATATGTTTCAGTGTCTACCTATTCTAATCCCAGGTAGGGTTTTAGCTGGGTTTGTTATGGTCAACAGCAAATCATCTGCGAACAATGACAACTTTTGTTCTCCGGATGCCATATGAACTCCAGCTGTGTCCGTCCTCTGTCTTATCCACTGACCTAGAGGCTCTATGAAGAGGGCAAAGAGGAGTGGAGAAACACAGCATCCCTGCCTCGTACCCCTTTCCAGAGTGAAGCGATCAGATAGGTCTCCATTAATTTTGATCCTAGCAGATGGTCTATCATATAAAGATGCGATTACATCTATTATGGTCTGGTGGAACCCAAACCTGGACATAACTTTGTAAAGAAAAGACCATCTGACTGAATCAAAAGCCTTCTCTGCATCCAGACTCAATACAAGAGTCTCTATTTTTTGATGGGTTACATGATTTAAAATATGCAGGGTTTTCCTGATGTTATCCTGAGTCTGTCTCTGCCTGATGAAGCCTGTTTGGTCTTTATGGATTATCACTGGGAGGATGTTTTCCAATCTCTGTGCGATTATAGCAGTAAATAATTTGTAATCAATATTTAGCACACTTATTGGCCGATAATTTCCGCATTCCTTCTTATCTTTTCCCTCCTTAGGGATTAGTGAAATGGTTGCGTCTCTCCATGAAGGAGGGATTATTTTCTTTTCTAGTACATTGTTGAAAACTCTTACTAAAACAGGGACCAACTGATCTTGCATTTCTCTGTACCACTCAGAGGTAAACCCATCTGTTCCTGGAGATTTCCCTCCTTTCAATTTTCTAATCACTGATTTTAATTCTGCTTCAGTTATCTCTGATATTAATTGTTCGTTTTGCTCATCTGTAATGCTAGGCAGGGTGAGTTGGGAAAGGAAAGTGTCCATTTGTTGTTCATTATTCAATTTGGGTTGGGAGTATAGAATTTTGAAAAAATCACTAAAGCACTTCTGGATCTTTTCTACGTTTGTTTCAACTCTATTTGTATATATATTCTTTATTTTGTGAATAGCTCTGTCAGCTTGCTGTTTTCGTAATTTAAATGCTAGGAGCTTCAGAGATTTCCCCCCTGCCTCATAATATTTCTGTTTAGTAAAGAGAAGTTTCTTTTGTATTTCTTGTATGTTTAAGTCGTTCAGTTCTTTTTTCACCAACTCAATTTTGACTCTTATAGCCCTCCTTAAGGTTTTGGAGTGCTCTTTCTGGAGTCTTTTCAGCTCTGTCTCCAATTGAGTTTGTTTTTGTTGTCTAATTCTCTTTTCATTGGAGGAAAAGGCTATTATTCTTCCCCTGACTACGGCCTTTAGAGCATCCCAGAGTATTGCCAGACCCACTTCATTATTATCATTCTCTTCCAAGTATTGTATGATTTCAGTTTTCATATTCTCCTTAAAGATTGTACTGTTTAATAAGTTCGTATTCAGCCTCCAGAGGGTGGATCTGCTTTTTTCAGCCATTTGAAGGGAGATATAGATTGGACTGTGGTCTGAGATTGAACTGGATCCTATTTCCCAGCTTTCCAATCTATGCACATCTTTTTTAAACATGAAGAAATAGTCTATTCTTGAGTATACATTGTATGAAGAGGAATAATGTGTGTAGTCACGACTGGTTGGGTTCTTATCCCTCCATACATCCACTAGTCCCACTTCATCCATCATATTTTTCATTCTTTTACTGATATGTTTAGAGTTTGTTTTTCCATTCGATGAGTCCAGATTTGAGTTTAACCTAATATTAAAGTCCCCCGCACAGATCATTACACCCTGACTTTTTGTTGCTGCTAATTCAATAATTTTCTTGTAAAACGACCAGTCGCTGCCAGGTGGGGCATAGACATTAATAAAACTCATCAGGACACCATCTATTTTCCCTGTAAGTAACAGATAACGACCCTCCCTGTCTTTATGTTCTGTAACGTGTTCGTAGCACAAGGAACTCGATATTAAAATAGCAACCCCTCTTCGTTTACCGGAGCTGTGGGAAGAGAAATAAACAGATTTAAACCCCATCTTGGTCAGTTTGGCATGTTCAGAATTATCTAGGTGGGTTTCCTGCAACATTGCTATCTGAACTTTATCCTTCCTGAGTTTAGATAATACTCTCCATCTCTTAATCGGATTATTTATGCCATTTATATTGAAAGAAGCCACCTTTAACTGTGTCTTTCCCATTTGTGTAAGTGTTTTCCCCATGTCACTGATGACCCTGAAACTCCCCTACCACTCACTAGAACTGACATAAACAGAATATAAACAGATGAACCAAAAATAAACATATAAACAGGAACCCTAACAGAACAGAACATGTTCAGCCTCCAAGGCAGGGGTCTGTTGATTAGACCCTGTTGGGCTTCTTGGAGGAAGCCCAGAAGGGAAAAACCTCCCATGAAGTTAAGGAGGGCCCTTACAGGTGGCAGCAGCCCAAATAGGAGTGGATCCCAAACAAACCTTCATAAAATCCCATCATCCTTAAAGCAGCCCTCTGTACACTTATCTCTAAGAGGAAGAATCCAGGAGGGGAAATGAAGGTTCCCTCAGCTCTTAGGTGGAGATGTTCTTCTAAAAGCCCGGAGCCTCTCTTTATAGTTTTCTCCTCTTGCAGAACCGGAGGAGCCCTTCTGTCTCCTCCCCTCCTTCCTGCTCCAGGACAACCGCTCAATCTGCTCCTTCAGGGAAGCTGGAGATCTGATGATTTTAACTTTGTAGCCCTTTTTAGCCAGATCCTCGGTGGTCTCCTCTATGGTGTCGTAGGTCCTGGTCCCCTCTTTATGTTTCACTCGCAGCCTCGCCGGGAAGAGAGTCTGAAATGGAACACCGTTCTCCTTCAGGACTCTCCGAACCTCCGTGAACTCTCTGCGCTTTCTGAGGATGGCTGGTGGATAGTCATGGTCCAGATTTATTCGCTTTTCATGCCAAATAAATCCTTTTCGCTGCCAGGCCTTACGGAGCAACAGCTCTTTATATTTGAAGCTCAGAAATTTCACCACTATCGACCGTGGCGCCGCTCCCTCCGGTGGACCGAGCGCGCGTTCAATCTGCATGTCCGGCTGGATGTCTTCCAGACCGAGCCCCTCTTTAAGTAGAGCTTCCACAAATGCCGCCATGGATTCACAGTCCTTTTCAGCCCCCTCTGGAACATCGTAGATCCTGATATTTTCCCCCCTGGATCGGCTCTCTAGGTCCTCCATCTTATCTTCCAGACTCACGTGTAGCTTCAGCAGTTCTGCTAACACTTCCTCCGTATTTTGGGTTCTTTCTTCCGTCTTCTCCAGCCGCTCCTCTACTTCGCTTATCCTTGCATTCGCTTTTCTTATTTCCTCTTTAATAGTCGAGAGTTGTTCCTTAGATTCCTGGCGGAAGCCTCTAAGCTCTTCTAATAGGATTTCGAGGCTAGCCATTCCGATCTATTAGCTTAAGGCCACGACACATTAGCTGTACCTGTTCGTAAAACTTCTCAACTTCCCTCTTCTAATTATAGTGTCTTTGGGGCTTCTTTGTCGTCTTACCCCCTTTAAATGACTTTCGTAGAGCAATATTACTCAGTTGAATGGGGGTAAATCAAGAATTTCTCCGGTTGTCTGGGGAGACTCTTTAGTGAGCCGCCATCTTAACGGTGTTCCGGCCGGAAGTCCNTTTATATATCTTTTTTTATTATTGAAAAATAAATATGGTAAACAAAATAATAGCGTTTACTATTAAAAAGCAACACACGCAAAAGTATCGAAAACTGGTAGTGATTCCCAGGTACCGGACTTTGGTACCAAGTGTCAAAGGTACCATCAGCTGACATGATGAAGAGGATGAAGAAAAGGAGGAGACTCACGAGCCAAGGACGGAGCAGTTGTAGTAAACCACGCTGGTGGAGATGAACCGGAGACCCGTCTCTGTAGAGCGGAGGCTGAGCTGGACCGCACGCTTCTCCCCTGCAGGAAACATGGCCGACCATCATCACACAACCTGCACACGACCTTCACTCAACCTTCAGACAACCTGCACACGACCACTCCACGTGTGTGTGTGTGTGTGTGTGTGTGTGTGTGTGTGTGTGTGTGTGTGTGTGTCTCACCGTAGGGAGGAGCTTGTGCTGGTAGCTCCTCGAGCGACGGCGACATGCACACCACCTGACCTTCTGTCTGCACCTGTCCAGGTGTTTCCGTCAGGTCTTCGAACACACAGGTGACCCCGCCCGAAAGCTCCGGGACGTTCTGCACCCTGATGGTCAGCTGGATAAAAGGAGGAGGTGGAGCTTAGAGCTGACAAAGTCCAGGCCACAGGTGGGTTGGGGTGCGGCTGCTCACCTGAGTGGGAGGAGAGGTGACGGACATGTTGCTAGGAGAAACCGAGATGAACACGCATTGGTCCAGACGGGTGTTGAAGTGCTGAGGCTCCTCCCACCGGTCACATGACTCCTTCCTGGAACACCTGCAGAGGTTAAAGGTCACCAGACAGTGAAACCATCTGACCATCCATTCAACCAACCAACCATCCATTTTCAGGCTGATTGTTTTCTGATTGTCAGATTATCATCTCAGTTTTTATGACCCAACTTCCTGTTTCTTGATTAACAATGGAACTACCGAGGAGGCAGCGATGGAGGTGGAGCAGCCGACAGGTGGAGGTGAAGTCTGCAGAAAGCAGCAGCTCCAACCTGTAGTGATGATCTGTTTACTTCTAATGAACAGCAGATTGACAGAGAGAGAAGGAGGAGGAAGAGGAGCAAAGCTGCATACCAGAAGCAGCTACCATTAGAGGAAACTCTGCACTGGCTTTTTAGCCTGAATAGACGGAGCCTTGAAGGTGACGCTCAGGGTAAAGTGTAAGGGCATCACATCTTCAATAAGCCTTTAAGCTGAGACTGTCTGGTCCATAAACACAGAAACACTCAGAGACCCAACAAGTTGCCTCCTGGGTCTGCTCTCAGCCTTGTGGCTGAGGCTTTTACTTTGAAGGGACAGCTGACTGATGGAGCTCTAAACAGGAACTTCCTCCCCTGGCCTGGATGCTGAACATCAAACATCCTGATGAGAGATTGGAGAATTTATAGCAACATTAATGACGCCTGAGGGGATCACACACGAGCGCACATGCACACAGACGTTTGTGTTGCTATCTTTGTGGGAACTTTCCATTGACTTCCATTCATTTCTACAACCTAATTCTAACCGTAACCAAAACTCAGTTCACACCTTAGTCCTAAATCTGACCCCTGACCCACAAACAACATTTCCCCTTGTGGGGCCCAGGCTTCGGTCCCACAAGGAGCAGTGGGTCCCCACAGCGTAGTGTCAGGAAAATGGTCCCCACAAGGTATTACAAACAAACACACACACACATACACACACACACACATAGAGGGTCCTTCTATCTTCATGAGGACTTTGCATTGACTTTTATCCAAAGTAATCAGTCCTACTTGGACCTTCCAGGTCCTCCAGGTCCTCCAGGTGAGCCCCTGTGATGAATCAGTGAGTAGAAGAAGAAGAATGCTCTTACTTGTTGAAGAGGACGCACCAGCCGCAGTGCGGGTCTCCTGATCCCAGACAGTCAGAGCAGCTGTTGTACTGCTGGCAGCTCTCCACCGGCAGCCTGGTCACCTGGAGACAGAACCAGAACCTTCAGTTGGGTTCTGCTCTGACCCGATCTGGTGCCAGGTTTCCATTGGCTGTGTTTCAGGACAGACAGTGAACCAGGCCAAACTGGGCCTGTTTAGAAGCAAACTGATGTGTTTGTTCAGAAAAGGGTTCGGTGTTTGCGGCTCGTTTTGTTGTTTGGCTTCTGGTCTTTTTCTGGAGGCTTGAAGCTGCAGAACGCAACTTTTACATATTTGTTTATTTCAGTCTTAGCACTGTCCACCACTCTGGTGGCTATGCTATCTAGCATTAGCATTCAGGACAGCCTCTGTTATGGTTGTAAGGTCCGGTTGGAGGTTTGGCTTGTCACAGCGAGCAGAAGCTCCGGACCCGGCTGTTGGTTCTGGGGGCATCAGAACTGGGCCTTACCTGTCGGTGGCTCAGCAGGTAGATGCTGCGGTGGTCTGGACTGAACACCATGTCCCTCAGGATGGGCTGGCCCTCCGCCACCGCCACCGTCTCATACAGCAAGGCATTCTGGGCTGGCGGCGGCACGCCGTCCACTCGGATCTGAAACACAGAACCAGAACCGTGAGACCGACCCGACATGTCTGAACTGACAAAAAAAAACACATGATGAAGCAAGCAGAACCAGATCAGAACCGGGTCCAGATTCTCCACAGACTCGTTTCTTTGGGCACCAGAACCTTTCAGCAGAACTTCAGATAAAACCCGGATCCATTTCCAGAGTCTGCCCAACGATTTCATCATCATCATCTTCTTCTTCTTCATCATCATCTACATCCTACGATGAAAATCCTCCAAGATTTAATAGAAGCCGTTCCTGCAGCGTAATGGGATTACTTCTGACTGGAGAGGAGGTAGAGGAGGAGGAAGAGGGATGCTGAATACAGCAGGAACCCGGCAAATACATGGAGCAACTAAAATAAGACCCAAATCCTCCCCTCCCCCCTGACCCAGAAAAACACCATCGAAGAAGAGGAGGAAGAAATGGGCAACAAATAAATGGAAGGAAAAAAAGAGAAAAAAATAGAATAAAATATGGAGGAAGAAAAAATGCAAACGAAAGAAAGAGAACAAACGATGTAAGAAGGGAAAGTCAGACAAGGGATGAAGGACGAGTGTGTGTAGTTAATTAGCTGTCTGCTCGTTAAGCAGCCCAGCTTAATTAGAGCTGACGAGTTGCACGCGCGCACACACACACACACACACTCTTCTACAATCCTGTTTAACGGAGTCAGAGCAGCAGGAAGGAAACGATAAAGTAGGACACTGCAGCAAGAGAGACGGCAGCAACACGGTTAGAAGGTTCTGGAAAAAGCTTCCAATCCCAACCCGGACCAGACCGCCTCATTGAACCGGACAGGAATAGTGAAGACAAACGGGATGAAAGTGAAAGCAGAAGATGAAGGAGAGCTCAGTGATGGAGCAATACAGGAAGTGACCTGTGACCTTTGAACTATGACCCCCGGCTGGCATTCTAACCATCAGCACCTGCTTTGTTCCCGACACACTCGGCCCTTTGCCTACACATGACCTCTGACCTCGCAGCCACAGATAAAGAGCACAGCTGTTGGAAAGCTGTCGGTCCTCATAATCACTTCCTGTGTTTCTACTTTACCCACCATGTGAGGACCAGACCTCCAGAACGCACACAGACATTCCTGTGTAACGTAATACCTCAGAGTGTGTGGTGGTCGGCATGGGGGTGGAACTGGGAGGGCCGGTCTGATAGTTGGAGTAAAGCTGCAGCTCATTTCAAATAAGGTGACTTCAGAACTGATCATACCTAGCCTCTGTGTGTGTGTGTTCAGCTGATAACACACAGATTCAGTCCTGTTCTGACTGGACTCTACAGCAGATCCACTGAATGAGACATTTATATAGATTTTATCTTGGTGTTTCCAAAAAATGTATTGTTTTCTGTGATTTTTTAAAAATTATTTCCGAAGTTTTTACTTGTCTGTAATTGAGGTTGATGTATTAAAGAGAGAAAATCTGGGCCAGAAGGTCATTAAAAATGTAGAAATGACAGCAAAACACAGAAATTACAATAAGCTAGTTCTGTTGAATCTTCTGAAGTTGCTCTAAATGGTCTGTTTCCCTTCCTCATGGTCTGGTCGACCTGGTTCTACTGGAACCAGAACTCCATCATCTGCTCCACCAGATGCTGTGGTTCTCTTCCTCTCTGCTCTGAGTCAAACCAACCTGTTCCCCTCCTGGCCTGTGGGGGCGCTGCACCAAGAACCACTGAAGGAAACAACACAAAAACCTCTGAAGACACTGAGAGCAACTTCCTTCTTCACCAGATGGAAACAAGATGGAGGATTTTAGTGGTTGGAGGATTTCTCTTTAGTCTTTGGCTAAAGACCAGGAGCCATTTCTCCTGCTATCCTAGCATGTTAGCTTTGGTTGTATTTACCCAGAATGCCCTGCTCTGTAGTCCACTTCCTGATTCTGGAGCGGTATCTGGTCCGCTTGGCGTTCACATTCAGACCAAACCAGAGTTCACTTCAACTGAACCCAGACCGAGGTTTGGATGACTAGAGGTCAGAGGTCAATTAGCGATCACACCTCACCAACCGGACGGGCTTTTATAGGCAAACGAACTGGAGTCGGGTTAAAGTGGACTGGACAGAGCTGGTGGGAATGATGCTACCTCAGTCTCCATCCAGAGGACCGAGACTGAAAAAAGACTGGCTCAGACTTTCTGCCTCTGAAGTCTTCTCTCATTTTGTGTCGTATGTTTGTTTTTATAAAGGGGCAGCTTTATGTGTTTTCCAGGCACATATTCCCATTTTATATCATAATCAGCAGCTATTTTACCTTCAGTTGTTATGAAATCTTTTATATATCAAATATGACTTTAAATAAATTTGACTTCCTGATGTAACGCCTTGAAATTGGGTCTGTGTTTCTTTAAGAACTGTTCTTTATGAAGTTCTGCCTCCAGGAAGTCATCCCAACATGGCTCCTTTATAACCCTTTAATGTTTTTACTAGCACTGCTCTGAGCAGCAGCTCCTATAAGGAGCTCTGCTGTTTGCTAATTGCTGCTGGCTAGTCTGAAGGAGCGGAGTGGGGGAGGAGCTGTGCCTCGAAGGCGGGGCTAGGGCCACCCAGGTGTTTTAACAGCTGAATGGTTGCCATGGAGATTAAAGAAATTCTCCAACATGAAAGAATCAGAGCAACACAGCAGGGAGAAACGAGATGATTTACATGATACCGGCCCTTTAAGAACAGACCTTCAGAATGAACCTGGGCTTTCTCCAGGAAACTGGGTTCCATCAGAACCATTAGTATCTGTTAGCCAACCCATTCAGCTCATTCCATCTGTCTGCCTCACACTGCCATTCACAGACACATTAGCAAGGCCTGAAACTCAACACCTGCAGCGCTTTCCCTACAGTGCGCGCACACGCACGCGCGCACGCGCACACACACACACACACACACACACACACACACACACACACCGGGCTGCTCTCGGGTTTCATCCAGCAGCTGCTGCCTCTCTTCTCAATAATGTGGACAAATTAGAACATTATGCCTTTGGTTCTGAGGACAGGAAGTTCTGCAGAACCACCTGACCTCTTGTAAAGACCTTTGACCTCTCAGGACTTTATGATTTGCCGCTTCAGACTCGGAGTTTTGCCTCATTACCGAGTTTTGCTTCTGACCTGACAGAACCGGGTCAGACAGAGGAGCATGGAGTCCTCTACGTCTGTAACTTAAATCTTGAAACAAATTAAAACTTTTACTGTTTCAGCTTTAAGCTTTGCTAAGGTAATTTTATTTCTATAGGAATAAGGCAATTCAGAGAGCTTTACATGAATTAGAGGAAATACAAACAAAATGGATGGAAATAACACGAATGGTTCCACTGGATTCACCGTTCCACAGCAGACTGTTTTCCCTGCAGCAGCCATTATTGTCGCCATGGAAAAATTAGAGACCATACCATGGAGATTCTTCAGGGAGTTGCATGATTCGCTCTGTCCTCCATCGTCTCCATGGCAACCGAATAATAATGAACCTGATGCTTTCTGCACCACAGCGCCTGCGGTGATGCAGCTCAAATAAGGATCTGAGAACCAGAACCTTCCAAACCTTCCTGTTCCCACCAGATCCAGTTCCTCGCCTGCAGGAAGTCCTGCTCCTCTTCCTCACGCCGAAGGTCTGCACTCAGACCGCCTCAGAATGAATCAGCTGTTCATTTATTATTCTTACATATTATTGTCATCTTTAGCGTTATAGTATCAGCAATATCTATCACAGTTTTCCTCCTACATTATTTCTGTTAGTAAACACAGATTAAAATATTGAACAATATTTATGAATTTTTAAAGATATTTAGGAATATTTGTAGTTAATTTAGGATTTTCTCCATGCTGAAACAAGAAAAGCAAAGACAGATCTGTAATTTGTACTGTAGCTCACAATAACACATAGAAATCAGATCAGAGATCATAAATGTTTTTATCAGAAGGAAAATATTCAGGATTTTCACTCCCCCCTAAAATCAAACTGTAACTTTATTGACACAAACATTTATATGTTTGAGTTCTTCAGATTTATCATTACATCATGTATTTTTTATCCAACATCTTCAGCCCCTTGGAGTCATTTCATCACGTAAATGTAATTTTGAGGCACAGATTGAGATCAGATTTATGTGAGCTGAAAAAGGAAAGCTGACAAATCAGAAGAGTTCTGGTGAGCTTCATGCCGTCAAACCGGTGCATTGCAACGATTGGGTCGAATGTAAAATGCCTCCAGTTGTTTCTCTCTGAGGATCCAGACAAAGAAAAGTGAAGCGTTGCCGGCTGGTTTTTAGTGGCTCAACTGCAGTCTGTGCTTGTTTGCTTAATTGGAGACGAGTTTTGATTGGATATCGGCTCCAGAGCCGGTTAGCAGGAATCAGACAGATCCCACAGCTGAGCTGATTAAGGAAACAGGAAGTGACACGCAGCATTCAGAGGCCAAACCAGGAAACATGACAGCGAGACCCTGCAGGACGGTTTATGAAGACATCCTCCGTCCTCTGTCTCCAGCCTGATCTGCCACCAGGGGGCAATTTGGAGCTGGATCTCCTCCTGGAGTTTCCTGGTCATGTGAGGGTTAGGGCTAGACCCAGGCTTCTCCAAATCCCCCAAAACCCCCTATTAGATGCTGACATTCCTGCCTCCCAGTTCCTCACAGTTTCTGACCCTGAAGGCATCACAACAAACCCCAGCTGCATGATTTACACAGAAACATTCTGGACGAGCACCCAAAAAGTATTCAGTGTTTTTCTGGGTGTGCCATCAGCCTGGCGGGGCCCATCAGGCTTTACTTGTCCCCTGCCAGGCTGAGCCTCGTTTATTTCTCAAGCATTTTTAGACAGCAGAGACAGTGAAGACAGAGTAAGCTAGCTTTATAGCTGACGCGTCGATCTGGCTGTTCTGATTGCACTGTTCCTGCAGCTGCCTATTGGCCTCACATGCTACAATTTCCATATTATGATGCCAGATTATGCAGCTCTAAATTATGTAACTTTTAACATTTCTAACATGGCAGGCCGCTGGTAGACTGCTCTAGCGCCCCCTATCACCAAGCTGAGCAGGTAGCACCCAACATCCTGGACAATCCCCCGAAAAGGTATTAGCCCACCCAGCCTGCTGTACCACAGGGTAACTAACCAGCAGATGATTACAGCCGACCGCATGCAGCTCTGTCTGTGACTCTGTGGCCTGATGACCAGGCAACCAAACGCAGCCAGTTCTGAGAGTCGGACCAACAGCAGAACCTCGGTGAGGATAGATGGAGAGCGACATGCACTGGAGTGCAGGGACAGATCAATAAGAACAGATAACAGAACTGACAACCATGAGGAGGTTAGGCACCGATTATTCAGAGATGTCAAAGATCTCCCGACCTCCAGAGGATCGACTGACGTGCTAGAAACTTTTAGTGATGAGTTTTAAAGTACTTTAGCCTGTTGCCTTGCAGCAAGAAGGTTCTGGGTTCGATTCCCGGCCCAGGGTCTTTCTGCATGGACTTTGCATGTTCTCCCTGTGTATGGTTCTCTCCGGGTACTCCGGCTTCCTCCCACAGTCCAAAAAGATGACTATCATGTTAATTGGTCTCTAAATTGTCCCTAGGTCTGAGTGTGTGTGTGCATGGTTATTTGTCCTGACTGTCTCTGTGTTCCCCTGCAACAGACTGCATTCAGGCTCTGCAGACAAACAGCACGTCTACATGTGGTAAATAGACATGTCACATCTCTTCAAAAATTCAACATGATGATCACATGGTTTCCTAATATGCTGCTGCTGTTAAGAACAGGTTGGTTTGACCCGAAACCATTTCAGTTCAGACCAATTATCGTCCCAAACAATTTAATCAACTCACTTTGACATTACTATAAATATATATATGCACATAATTAATACGGATACAGTAGTTTTACATCGATTCTTAGCTAAATGTGTATGTTTAAATAAATAAATAGGTATGTTGCAATAAAAATAACTACAGAGGTCAGTTATAGCTGCAGGAGGCTGACAGGAACCATTAGTGGAATAACAGATATAATTTCAATTCACACAGTCTTTCATTCAGGGTTACATAAATAAAACAGTTTTATACTTTAAATCAGCTGAAATGTCCTGGTTTTTGTTCTTCAATTAATTTTCCTGCAAAACAAACCTGGAAATAATTCACAATTGAAATCCCATTTCCACCTTTCAGTAATTATGAAGAACTAATTAAAGATTTGCTTGACTAGCTGTGACACCAGAGGTCTCACACACGCACGCACGCACGCACGCACGCACGCACGCACGCACGCACGCACACCAGTCTTTGCTTCCAGAGGATTTCTGCCGGCGTGGATTCTGTGGGGAATTTCACAACAGGAAGTGAATGAGTGAAATTCGGAGACTGAAGGTGAAAGCTGTGACGCTCTGCAGCGGTTTTCTGCGCATGCTCTGATTTATCGGGCGTGGCCGTTTAAATCTCTCCCAGGTTTAACAATCACCTGCAGTCTTTCCATCCAGGCCACATGGTTTTAATGTGACTCTATTTGTGTCTGACGTCAAGCTGAAATGCCTCCTAGGAGACCATCTTTATGGATTTATCTCTAAAACAAAGTCAATAATAAAAGCTGTGGGGTCTGGGAGTGGGGGAGGGGCCGCCAGGCGGGGGGATGACAGAAAGAGATGAAGTCATTTCCCAAGGTGAAACAGGAGGATGAACACATCCTTAGCAAGCACCAAGCATTTCACTGGAAAAGGCTTCCCTGCTCTGGATAATATTTCAGACTTTAGTCTGATTTAAACCCATTTAACCAAATAACAGGTATGTTAGGGAACCGCCTCCAGCAGCAGCCGGTGTGATCTGTGTTACTGTGATAACGGCAGCTGCAGGACAGGAAGTAGGCGACATGGTGGCACTCGGGTGGAAAACGAACAATGACCCTTTCTACGCATCTTCTATGCTGCTTCATTCACCAAAAATATTTGCATGTAAAGACAAAAAGGAAACAAATTTTTAAAAAATGTCCAAATCTGAGTTATTCTGCAATCTGTTGAGAGATAAAAGAAGACAGTTATGTTGATTAAAGTAGCCAGATATGGTGACACTTTCCAATAACAGCCATGTGAAATCTTTAGGTAGTCACAGTGAATGAGTTGGGTCTTAAAAGCTGTTAAATTTAAAAATATTACATTATTTGACTAAACGTTTGCTTCATCTGGGGGTAAAGAAAAGATAACACAAAGTTTGACTTCAGGGCTTAACCACAGTCACTTTTAGCTGCATGTGGTTGTAAAACAACTTTTGGATCAAATGGGTAAAGTTAACTGATAGTCCAGAAGCAGATGGAAATATTGTAACTTAACTGCATTAAAATGTTTAATCGTTGACTGCAAGGTCTATAACTAATCGCATTTTAATAAAAAAAAAACCTACATCAACAAGATTAGCAACATTCTCATTTCAAAACACTTTATTCCTGCTGAATAATTTTAAAAATATCCATCAGAGCTCAATGACAAGCATATTTATAGTTTTTAATCTGTACTTCAGTTTCTTCAACCATCAGATTGGAGCAATGTTTTTATATATTAACTAGTTGAAGTCCTGGATCTAGAAAGAATACTACAAATGTTCTTTACCAGTCGAGTCTATTTATCTGGTTATTATCAGAATATAAACAATAAACAACAAAATTCACTGTTCAGTGATTCTCATCCTAAACTAAACCAGGTCGAATGAAAATGTCCCCGTATCCACAGGAGTCCTTATGTTATCTGTTAATTACTGCAGTCTCCAAACAAGCGCATTTACAAGTACACACACACACTTGTATTTCTAACCATAATAAATATTACTACTGACTTCCACACGTTTCAGGAACTCCATCTGGCCCAAACTAGTACTAGTGCCAGTACAGTCCCGACCCAAATCTGATCCACATGATGGAACCAGAACCTGACAAATGGGACTTTGCTACATAAACGTGAGGCTTTTCTCTGGTCCCAAAGGCTCAGCTGCCTTCAGGAGATAACTGATTCTAGCAGAAAAGGTCCTAATGAATAACATGACACACACACACACACACACACACACACACACACACACACACGTAGGCGTTTAAAGGTGCCTCAAAAACGCCTCCATTTATTGCTGTGGCAGCTGCAGCAAAAAAGGAAAACAGAGTAACAAGCCGCTGCATTAAATAATTACTGGAAACATACACAAACAGAACCGCAGCAGAAAGAGCCTGGCAGCCAGCCACACACACGCACGCACGCACGCACACACGCACACACACACACGCACACACACACTCTGGGGGGTCAAACAGTCAGGTAAACAGAGTAAATCACTGCGCCGCACACTGACAGCTCCAGAGCCGTTAGCTAACAGCGGAGACGCTTACAGGGACAGATGATGAGACAAAGATCTTCCACCCTTCAGAGATGAGCCACTCGCTCGCCTTTTTAGGCAGCGTTAACGGTTTAACAGGAGAGTGAGACGCGGCTGACAGGACTTCAGGTTTACTCTGTCCAAACAGGAAACGGATCAAAAGCATCTGTTCACCACTAACACCAGCCGTCTGAGAAAGGAGCTCCATCAGGACGTCTGAAGCTTTCAGTGCAGAGTGAGAGCCGGTACCAGTCATACCAGTATGGGACCAAAACACGGCGATATTTTTATATAGATCTGTCTATCGATGTAGATATGAGTAGTTTTATTGCATAGAAATAAAGCTAGGTCTAAATCCAATCCACATGATTCAAATTAAAATGTGTTGGAGCCACTTTCACGTCATGGTATTCAGATGGACAGTAAAAACAACATTAAAACTTAAACATAACAAACTTAACATAACTTTGAACGTTTTGACTGATGACATCATTTTAAAATATATCAGAGGTTACTTAGTATTTGGTCATTTTACCAAATAACTTTCTTCCTACTTCAGTCATTTCTTGTTTAGAAACTTCTTAAGTGCTATTCTTACTCAAGTACAGTTATTTTCAAGGCATTCAAGGTTTATTCAAAGCTTGTTCTAGGCTTGGCGTTTCAGCTTCCAGAGTCCTTTAGGATCCTGGGAGGCGAATCGGAGATGAAGTCTGGACTCCAGTCTGTTCCTCTCCCAGATTCAAGGAATGAAGCCATTAAGATCAACTGCCTTTAGCTAATCACATGTAATTACATTGTTATTATTACTACTATTGTTATTATTGTTATTACTGTTGTTAAGCTGGTGTATGGAGTGTTTATTACTCAGCAAGTCAAACATGAAGCTGGGTTAGCAGACCTGGAGAACATCAATACTTCTTCTTGTCATCGGATGCAACAAAACAATGAACAGCAGCGGGTCCAACAGAACCAGAACCACACAGGAACAGCTTCTTCTCCCATGTTTATTTTTCATTCTCTTGTTTATTTGCAGAAGGACGTTTTCTGCCTCAGTGCTGGATTTTTACAGAACCGACAGAAACTTGCACCGGACCCGTCAACCCAGGGTCAGGGTGGGTTAAGGATGATTGCTCTGTTGCCAGGGCAACAGTAAATTGTCTCTAATCTAATTTAGATACAATCAAAACAAAAACACCAGCTGGTCCTCAACGAAGGCTCAGCAGAGACAGCTTCCTGTTCAGTGTGTGTGTGTGTGTGTGTGTGTGTGTGTGTGTGTGTGTGCGTGTGTCAGAGCCCAGGTGTGCAGCTTCATGCTGCAATCAGAGCAGGTTTATGTCAAAGCACCGAGTCTGGCTTCTTCAGCTCTAACTGCAACCCGGCTCTTGGTTTCGGATCAGAACCAGAACAGACTCAGATCTCAGCTGATTCTACTCCACAGGTTCTCACATCTACCTATAAAAGTGGCACCAGCCAATCACAGCGAGCTGATCCGAGACGGACCAATCGCAGCGAGCGGACACAGCAGCTCCATGATGAAGATGGTAACTGTGAGGATGATGATGAAGAGAAAGATTCTGGTTCTGGTTCTGGACCTGCAGAGATTCTTCCAGCCTCTGAATGGAGCTGTAGCTCCGATCAGAACCACTCCAGGCCCGATCGGACCTCCTGCCTGAGGTTCTGTTCGTCTCCAGCTCAGCGCCAGAAGAAGCCCGGCTGCAGCAAGCGGGACCCACTTTGAGCCGTTTCCATGGAGACAGGAGAAGTGAACCGGTAGTGTTGGGTGATCTGACAGCTGATTGGTCAGGGAGGGTGATGTCACAGGATGGGAGGGGCAGGAAGCCCGAGCGTCCCAGGAGGAAGAGTGTAAGGCCGGTCTTTGTTCTGCTGCCAGACCCGGTGTGCCGCAGAGACCCGAGACACACTGCGGTGCCGCCCGCCTTCCGGCTGATCAGAGCCGGACCTGGATTCTGAAGGACTCCTGAACAGCTTTTTTGCAGCTGCTCCTCTAAGGTTGCTGACATAGTTCCAGAACCTCCAGAACTTCCTCAGCTGAACATCATCACCATCTGATATGGAACCAGAACCAGAACTTGGCTGGAGGAAACGGACCTGGAACCTGAAGAGGTTGAGCCACTTGGTTCGGCAACCAGCTTGACGTAGATAAACCACCTGACCCGGTCCAACTGGAACAGAACCATCGGCTCTGCCCAACCTGGTCCAGTGAGGAGGGAACTTCTCCCTCCGCTAGAATCAGCTAGCTTCTCCTTAATCTAGCTCAGTGTTTCTCAACGGGGGCGTTCAGAGGACGGCAGGGGCGCTGGCGGACATTTTTACAAAAGGGGGGCGCTGGGATTCCTCTGGGGGGCGTTTGGTCGAAGGTAAACTTTACACCTTAAATGCACAACAATCAGCCAGCCAGCTTCACCCTCAGCTAACTTCTCCTTCATCTAGCTTCTCCTTCATCTAGCTTCCCCTTCATCTAGCTTCACCCTCAGCTAGCTTCTCCTTCAGCTAGCTTCACCCTCAGCTACCTTCACCCTCAGCTAGCTTCTTCTTCGTCTAGTTTCTCCTTCAGCTAGCTTCTCTTTTAGCTAGCTTCTCCTTCATCTAGCTCTTCTGTCGGCTAGTTTTTCCCTGGGCTAGCTTCACCCTTGGCTAGATTCAGCTAGCTTCTC
>NW_015113051.1:379774-381923 GCF_001443285.1 Poecilia latipinna
AGCTAGCTTCTCCTTCAGCTAGCTTCACCCTCAGCTACCTTCACCCTCAGCTAGCTTCTCCTTCAGCTAGCTTCACCGTCAGCTACCTTCACCCTCAGCTAACTTCTCCTTCATCTAGCTTCTCCTTCATCTAGCTTCCCCTTCATCTAGCTTCCCCTTCATCTAGCTTCCCCTTCATCTAGCTTCACCCTCAGCTAGCTTCTCCTTCAGCTAGCTTCACCCTCAGCTACCTTCACCCTCAGCTAGCTTCTTCTTCGTCTAGTTTCTCCTTCAGCTAGCTTCTCTTTTAGCTAGCTTCTCCTTCATCTAGCTCTTCTGTCGGCTAGTTTTTCCCTGGGCTAGCTTCACCCTTGGCTAGATTCAGCTAGCTTCTCCCTCAGCTAGTGTCTCCTTGACATTTCTCCATAACCACAAGTCTAAAATGCAGCAGAAAGACATTAATTCTGCTCCATTCCTCCTACCTTCTTCAGCTGTCCGCTTCGGGTTCCCACAAACACCACAGTGTCGTTTCCGTAGGTGTAGGCGGCCACAGCGCCCATGCCCTCGGTCCGGTCCTCGTACAGCGGCTGTCCCTCGATCACCCTCAGGCCTCCCAGCGGCTGGTTCAGCACCAGGCCGCAGAAATCATCCCCGATCTGCTTTGGCTGTGGAGACATGAAGATGGAGAAACCAGGATTAGATGTCAGGAGGAGTCATGGTGACGTCCATGTAGGCTGAGAGACTCTCCCCTTCCTGCCACCATAATCAATAAATCAATCAATGACATGACAAATTAAAACAAGCTCCATAATTAAGGGTAGAGTTAGGGTGACCCTAACCCATAAAGCGATTTAATAACAATGAAAAGTTGCCATTTTGAAAAATGCTCTTCAAAATGAGTTTGCACTACCTGCCCCTTTGGCCTGTTTTTCCTGTCCTGGCTGAATGATAATGTTTTTAAAACACAATTTTGGTTACACAAACTTCATTATTTATTTTAACTATTGTTTCAGTTTTTGTTTATTTATTTTGAATATTTAAAATATTTTAAATATTTAGTAAAATGTTCTTTAAGTTTTTGATTTCAGAGGATTTCTGTCTCACTTTTCCAGAATTCCAGGAGATTCTGGGAACGCCAGGCTGATTTTAGCACAAACATCAATTTAAATATGAAGTGACTGCGTGAAACATCAGGAACTAGTGGAGCTCCAGGAACCTCCAGGTCCGTGGAGCTTCCTGTTCATGAGTCAAGCAGCGAAGCAAAGTCCATCTTTTCTAAGCCATGATCCTGGTTCTCTGCAGGCGGAGCTGGAGCTCCATGTCAGGAACAGGCTGATGACATTCCTGGTAAATTTCAGGTTTCCTTCCACAGTTCAGAGAGAATGAAGCAGGGAGGAGCCAAGTTATTAAAGGCTGTGCAGACCCAGCTAGAGGTCGGCTAACACCCTGTCATTACCGAGTTAAAGCCGCGCTGCACCACACAGGAAACTCTGAACCGAAGCAACAGCTCTTCTTCTTCCACACAGAGGACCTTCAGTAACTTCCTCAGTTCAACCAGAAACACATTAAAATAAGAATAAATCCAGAAGCTATAGCAGCTGCTTTCAGGTCCGATCCATTCAGTTTCATCTCATGATCCCTGATTGTTCATTTCAGTTACAGTGTCTCTATATTTATTGATATTAATGAAAAATAGGTTGCAGGTGTTATAAGTTTTTTAAGCTTAAAGGGATCCAAAATTAGTTCAACTTTATTTGGGAAATATTTATTTTAGATGTAAGAACAATACAGTAATAGTACTGTATGTTATTTAGTTTTTATAAATGTCAATAAAACATTGTCACATCCATAGACATGAATACTAGACGCCTCACTGATCGCCGAGTCGTAGGTAACAGCGTCCGCCATGTTCTATGTGCA
This sequence comes from Poecilia latipinna, assembly GCF_001443285.1. Taxonomy (NCBI): domain Eukaryota; kingdom Metazoa; phylum Chordata; class Actinopteri; order Cyprinodontiformes; family Poeciliidae; genus Poecilia; species Poecilia latipinna. Next base: position 381,674 of record NW_015113051.1, read on the forward strand.
GCAGAGGAGCGGAGCTCCTTCAGTCCTGTTCTGTGTGTTTCAACCGTTTTACGAAACAAACTGGATTCATTGGCTTTACCTTTCACAGGTCAGGATGAAAGATCAGAATTACTTTGCAGCCAGAAATTCGCTTCTAAACAACCGAAAAATATTTCCTATGTAGCTTAAGTGGCCCGAAGTAACTGCTGAACTTGCTAAAACGGTATTGTGTAACATTAAATCATGTCTGGCTGCAACGGTAGTGATGGCA
>NW_015113051.1:386788-389380 GCF_001443285.1 Poecilia latipinna
ATTTGGATCAAGACATGTTAAGTTTTAAAACTAGCTTATTTTAAATTTATTTTCTCAACAGGACCTTTTGGTGGACTTTACTGTGTCAGGCAGCTCCTATTTAAGTGATGTCTTTATTGAAAATAGGTGTGGCAATAATCAGGCCTGGGTGTGGCTAGAGAAACTGAATTCAGGTGTTAAAAACCACAGTTATAGTATATTTTATCGAGGGGGGCAATCACTTTTTCACACCACTGTAAATCCTATTGGTCAGTTTACTTTTGTTAGTTTTTCGCTTTTTCTGTGAGCTAAAACTGAAAGAGCTCCTCCCGTTGTCCTAAGATCCGCCTGAGCTTTTCACCCTGCGCGGTTCTGACGGTCGCCGGTTTATTAGCCTTTTTGTGGTTTCGCGAACTGAAAAGCTGACTGGTCAAAAAAAAAAAAAAAGTTAGATAGGTTGGACAGTAGCACAAAACTATCACTGTCTGCACCTAACCAGCACAAACCTAAACCGTAAAACCAGCGGACTTTTTTTTTTTTTTTTTACAAACGATGCTAAATAACAGACCTGAAAGCGAAGCCGACCCGTCTGATCCACGGAAAGACGGGATGCTGATTCCCAGGTTCAGGTGGTGTCAGACATCCAGAGGAGGAGAAAGTGATGCAACATTGTTTGCTTAATTTTTACTCTTTTGGGACTAGATTAAATTGTTTAACCTGCAGTCTGAGATGCTCAGTAGATGTGACCCGCCAGAACCGCACACGGTATAAAGCTCAGCCGGGATCCAAATGACCGCTGTTAGAACCAGAGTGGGATCAAACTCCGCTCATTCATTTTTAGCTTACAGAAAAAGCGCCAAGCCGCCAAATAAACATAAACTGACCAGTGACATTTAGCTTTGACGCTCCCACCGCCATAGACTCGCTACTACAAGACGTTTTGAAAAAAGATGTTTTTTTTCTGCACAATTTTGCTAATAGTAAAGAGGGTTGGATAATAAAAAATCCATATTATTCTTTTCTTTTTTTAAAGTGGGTACAAAACATTTAATTGAATATTTTTTTGGCAGTGCCCCCTAATGGCTATTTTTAGAACTTGGTCCCTCACAAGGTCCCCTCGGGCGACCGGGGGCCGCGGGCCCCATGTTGGTGACCCCTGGTCTAAACCTTGACACAGTGTTCTCTTCCAATACCAGTTACTAATGTCCCCTTCCTCTGATCTTTTTGTAGTTTGTAAATTCATATTATTTGTGTGCGTGAAATATATTCTTCCCTTCAGTTGGCTTCTTACGTGCAGTGTGAACTTTTTTTTAATATTAATTTTTCATTGTTTCATGCAGGCGGCTCTCAGAGGAGAGGCCACTGCTCCAGGTTTGGATGCAGCTTCCCAGAATCTCCCAGTGATCCTCTTCCTCCTCCTGACATTGAACTTTATCAAGTTTTCACAAATCAGGAAAAGGTTTGACAAATCCCAAACCAGGTTTTAAATATTCAGCTTGAAGAGGAGAATAATCTAAGTTTCAAGTGTCTCGGTGTGGTAGTTTTTAAACTAGAGTCGATTAAAGATGCGGAAGGTAGTGACAAATTAGGTGGAATCGCCCTTTAGCTATTGGAAGCTGGAATTGGAAACCAACTTCAGCTTGTTATGATACGGCCCCTGGGTAAGCCGGACAGAGAGAACTTCCGGGTCAGACCGCTTGTCAATAATGAAATAATGAAAATTGAAATTAACAGCTTGTTTTTTATTTTTGCAATTGCCGTTTTTCTAATTTCGTTTTAAAAACGAAAAAAACAAAAGAACACATGTTTGTTTTGTTTTTGTAATTTTATTTTGAAACGAAAAAACCAAAGAACGAATCATACCCGGATATGAACCCCCCTGGATCTGCATGAAATGGTTCGTTCCTGCTTGGAGCTTAACAGTGATGTAAGCAGCTACAGTCAGTAGAAGCTGCAGCTGAATGCAGCGGCTACTGTGGCAGTTACTCTGCTGCTAAGAAAAGTTATAAAATCAGGTTTTCAAAAACAAAATGGAGGGAGAGAGAGAAAAAGGCAAGAGTGTTAATTTATAACCCAGTTTTTCTCCAAGAGAGGTGGGTAGACTGTGTGAGATTATCAACCAGTTAGCATAATTAGCTTAGCTACAGACTCCTGATTACCTCCATTTCACAGCATTTAATGAATTAAGGAAAAAAACTTACCAACATATTCATATATTTAACTTGTTCCCTGTACCTTTTACCACTTAACAGATGAGTCAGTCAGCAGCAGCTCTAACCCACGTCCCTCCTGACCTGCCCTTTCCTGAGTGAAATTAAAGCTGCAGTAACTTTTATATAAATATTTTTCATATATTTTTAAAACTGTCATCATGTTGTGACAGTATGGTATGAGAGGTAATCTGTGAAAAATCTATTTCCTGCTTTCTCCCAGTGCTAGAAGCAACCAGTCAGTGACAGGAGAGTTTTAGTGCTGGCAATCACCATCTCATGTGGTGCTGCTCATCCTTCCTCGATTTGTGCCGTGCTGCAGCTAGCATAGCACAGAGCTATGCAGATTCAAACTGTGAATGCTCAGTTTAGTTAGCATGGCTACTAATGATGGCAGATAAAC
>NW_015113052.1:0-1195 GCF_001443285.1 Poecilia latipinna
TTCTCCCCCCCTGTCCCCCCCTTTTTTTTTAATTTTTCGTTCCCCCCCATCCCCCCCCCCCCGTCGCTCTCCGATCGCTTAGAAAGTCACTTGTTCTGCATGCCGATCAACAGGCAGCAGGCTTCCTCCCCCCGTGATGAAACAGAGACGTATGTAAACATATTGGAGCAGAATATTCAGAAGGCCGTTTTTTTCCTCTAATCCCCTCGTCACTGCAGAGCGTCTCCCCCGCCTCCTCATTATGCCATTTCCCAGCATTTGCCATGTATGTGTATGATCTAAGGACACTCTGTGTGTATCTATCAGACAGAGAGCTAATTGAGGTCATTGGTGGTGCACATGCTGAAAGCAGGGACACTGGAAAAAAAAAAATCCCACAGCTTTGAGCCATCTCTCTGCTCAGCATTCTGCCAAAAAAAAAAAACTCTCCTCCTTTTCTCATCAAAGAGTACCAGCACACAAACCAACTCTCTGATGCACACACATAAAGTCACATGCATTTAATTTGTAAGCAAACAGAGGGGCTTTAAATCCTCGGATTTGTGAGATGGTTGAACGTTTATGTTTTCAGCGCGCTGTGTGTGTGTGTGTGTGTGTGTGTGTGTGTGTGTGTGTGTGTGTGTGTGTGTGTGTGTGGAAGTGTGCGACTTTCACTGTAAATAAACAGGAGTGTTTGTAAGGTGGCTCCTATGAGGTATGGACCGAAATGAAAATAAACGACTAGAATGTCACATCTTCTCTCAACCCGAGGGCGTCTCTGTCCTTCTGCTGGTGTCAATAGCCTCCAATGCTCACACACATGCAACAGATCCAATAAGACACCCCCCTCCCACCCCACCCCTCACCCCCTTAAGTCCCCCGATGCCTGCCGGCGCCGCTGATGGTGACTGATACGCCGAAAGGTGAGGGAATAATCCGAAATGTCAGAGTTCATTTAAAGACCAGTGGTTTCATCCAACCTTAAAAGGTGTAGAAATCTCCCGGGAATTTCTAGGGATAAGCTCCGTGCTCCGAAACTAGCATTTCATACACTTTGAAACAAGACAGCAAACGCTCAGGAATCCTGTGTTAAAGCCGCAGCTGAATGTTAAAGCAGGGAAACAAGAAGGTAGCATGTCGCTCTTGAATTGAACCAACACCCCTGGGTGCTGCTCCCATTTCATCCCATTAACTTGTTTACCTCTAAGACATATTA
>NW_015113052.1:6116-16736 GCF_001443285.1 Poecilia latipinna
TATATAGCCAAACCTTCAAATCAGAAGCCACCCGGTAATGAAAAGAAACACTTGCAGGAGAAATATATTTCAACATCTAGCCACTCTAGCAAAACACTTTTGCTCTCTTTGCGGCTCCTTATTGCAAATAAAATCAAGAGCATATTGCCACCTGCGCTTGCTTGCTGAAAGTTAAACAAACTTGCAAAAAGTTGCATTTTGCTGACACGGAAAATCAAACAGATTTAGAATATTAGAGATTTTGTGGTGACATAAGCATGTTTTAATAGGATTATCTACATTTTGAACCTATCTGTGCTATGGCTGCAGGTTGAGAGCTGCTTTTTATGCTAAATTATTATTCGTACAACTCACAGTTATTCTAATATTCTGTCAATATCAGTCAAAAATCTGCCCTGAAGGAAGAATCTTTTGCCTATCCCAGCGAATGATTAAATTACACTTAAAGGACCGAAGGCAATATTTAATTAACGATCAACATAAATGAACATAATGAAGGATAATATTCATCTAAGGTAAGTTTCATATTATTTTAAAATAAAAAGAAACTAAATATAACATGAACACTAAAGCAATACTACGGGGAAAAGATGGAAAATAATTCTCATGAGAAATGAATCTTCAAACATGATCTAAGCTGATTAAAGGCTTAACTTTTTTTTTTCTTTATGTCTCCATGGAGTCTAAAAAGAGTTTTTTGTTCATGTTTTAGCTGTAGAATATTATGGTAAATCTAAAGGAAGAAGGAGGATTTGGGAGACGACAATAAATAAGGATTCAAACTTCTCCAGGCACCTTGGATTGGATGTTTATCAGCAACAGAGAGATGTCACTTCAGAAGAATCGATCTGAGGTCCGGTTATCCTCTTTTCAGTGACCGGGGTACGGTTCCATGACTTGCCATCCTCACCACCACCAGAGGAGTTTAAGTTTCTTGGTGTCTTGTTCACGAGTGACAGAGGGACGGAACAGGAGATGCACAGATGGATTTGGGATAAGTGGGCGCCACTCTGTTCTGTTGGGGTGAAGAAAAGCTGGAGATAAAGAGCACATCTCTTGATTTGCTGGCCAATCTACATTCTGACCCTCACTTATGGTCATGAGACATGGAACCTGACAGAAAGAACTAGAATCAGGACACAAGCGGCCAAAACGACCCTCCTCTGGAGGATGGCTTGACTTAATGACTTGCATTTGTATGGGGGGAGGTCAAAGTAAATCCACTGCTTCTCTGCATCAAAACAAGTCAGTTGAGGTGGTTCTGCCACCAGAAGTTATTCTGTGGATGCCTTCTCGGTATGTCCCACTGGGAGAAGACTCTGGAGAAGAGCCAGAATTCACTGGAGGGGTAAAATACCTGGGGACTCCTTGGTTTTCACCCCAGAATGAGCTGGAGGCTGTCACCAGGGAGAGGAATATCCCAGTTTCCCCTCCAGGACCATGCATTCCCCCTCCGACCCAATAATGGATGAGCAAAAGACAACAGAGGGACGGCTGGATGAAAGGATGCAGTTTATCTTGTTGAGTATGTAATATTTCCTACTGAACTGAAGCTTTGAAACGATCCTTCTCTTGAACTTCTCAGAGGAGGCGTCTGTCAAAGGAGGAAAGGTAATGTAATGTCTCAAAGAGGGCGAGAGTCAGTTACACAAAGAAAATGCGATCCAACACTAAAAAAAAAAGAATGTGAAATAACACAGTGAAGGCAGCAAAGAAGGTCCCTTTTTGCAGCATCATCTATGAGGGTACACCATACACAGTTCATGTAATGAGAATTTCAACAAGAGGTGCTTGGAAAGTACACAAAAACAACTAATACCTTTAGTAAGAAACAGGCCTCTAGGCTGCACACAACATGAAGAGGTAGCTTTACACCACCTGTTTGTCAGACTACCTGATCATCACAGCTACTTGAGCGAGTTGGGCCGGCTTATTATTTCTGACTGGTCCGCAGAAGTCAATCCGCAGAGCGGGACTGGGATGAGCTGCCAGGTGTCTCGCACACAGATGAAATCAATAAGGTTTGTCTTTTGTATCCATGAGTTGTTGATGTTGGTTTCAGAACCCACGCATCAGACAATACATGGGGTAAGCATGGTGTCTTTTGCCAGTTGTGCCCAAATGGGCCGGTACACTGATCAGATTGGGTACGAAGCTACTAAAACATGCATTAAAGCAGAGCCATTGGATGTAATTTACTGCTACTGCTTCTCTATCATAATCACTCTGACATACGTAAAGACTTTCCTGTTGCACATTACGTAACTATACACCTGTAATTAACTAATGTAAGTCCAATGTTTCATTTTTAAATGAGAAGGCAGATAAAAACACAACTTTTTAATTGGTGGAATACATTTTTCACAATTTCCTCTAAAGCAAATGGAATGCCGCTTGATCAAAATCAGCTTGTTAAGCCAACCTGAAATGGCTTGTTTCATTTCAGTGTTGGCTCCTTTCACCAAATGTCATTTGCTTACTTCATAAAAAAAAAAAGAAAAAAGAAAGAAACGTATAAAGAGATAGACGACACATAACCGTAAAACAGGTGTTCGGCTAATTATCCAATTTACATCGAAGTCGGTGAAAAAGAGGTTTGGAAGATCGAGACTGTAACTCCTAAACCCTCTGAATTGGGTGAGAGCACCTACTGGGAAGGATGCATAATTTACATTTGCTGATTCAGTTAATTTCCCCCCAAAGGATGCTTTAATTTAGCAGACCGATCCCTCCATCCCATTTGGTATGCATCATGTACCGCTGGTTTTTATTTGTTTAGTTTTATTCAACCTTTATTTACCAGGAACTCCCTTGAGATTAGCATCTCTTTTAGAATGGAGATCTAGTTAAAATTGACTTTAAGCATGACATAATAAACACTTGTCAACAAATAATAGGATCCGGCTTATAAGCTGTTTCACTCTTAAGACGCCGAAGTCTTTGAGAGCTTCAAAGCCTCAAAGACAGACAATCATTAAACTGTGAAGATTGTTCTGTGATCAGAGTACAGATGTTAAGATTGTGCTCAAAAGAAAAGCCATTTCGAGGACCTCACATCACATCAAGAGTTTTAAAGAACTAACGATGTACTAAAATAAGACGGGAGTTCATTCAGTGTACCGTTGTACATCGACAAAAACATCCGTGCTGCTGTTTTGGCTTTACAAAGACCACTAAGCCAGATTTTAACATACAGATCTGTATAAAATAGGTGTCATAAAACATAAAAAGACACTAAATGGCAGAATAATATAATGCTCCCGTAGTCGGGAACATTATATTCATTATATCTTTTTGGATAAATGAAGACAGGCCCTCTTTTAAGAAAATCCAATCTAATTGTCCGCTCTCTAAAGCTCAACGTGAATTCTAGAGGCTGAGTAGAGAGCATGGTGGTGTCTGCATGAAGACGTACCGAAGTTGTACACATAGTATTCTTTGGAATGTTATTATTTAAAATTGACTCCATTTTTAAATCTGCATTTCCATCTGCAAGAACACAATGTCTAAAACCAGTAAAACCAGCCACAAACCGGTACCAGTGAGCCTGGTTAGCAACATTTTACAATCAGTTGAGGATGTTGGAAAAACATTGAATCATCATTCTTCTTCAAATATCTCAACAATTTAAAACCTAAAATCCATGCATAATAAGTTGTACAGCTTGAGGTTCGTAGCTCACAATAGTTGCATTTCTTTTTCCAGGACAGAAGCTAGATTTTCAACGAGATTAGACTCCCTGTTGCCAACAAAGACTGTTCTGGTAGGTCACACATTCACTTCCACAGAGTTCACCCTCAAAGAAATGCCCTCCATCATGTTTTTTTGCGTTGCCAGGAAGCACATGCACTTTTTTTTTTTGTAATCCCATCAAAAAAAAAAAAGGTACCTTCTTCTCAAGAAAGTATATGTATGTGTACACATACAGTATAGATGCACACCCATATCACATCACTCATTTCCTGTTTTGAGGAGCAGAGTGGCAACAAAGGCTTCTGTGTTGTAAAAGTTGTTTTAGCACTCAACGGTGCTTTGATATTTCCTCCGTGGTTCTAACATATATTATGCCTTTTAAGAAATATCAGATCGGAAAATTGGAGTGAATTACAACACGAAATGATTTAAAGCTAAAATAATAATAAAAAAAAAAGGCATATAGAGGTTATTTGTCTTTGCCCTTCTCAAGAACGCTATTAGGCATGCATACTGAAAGCATTGGACTCAATTCAAAGGACAAAGCAACACTAAACCGTGCTCAGGACCTGTGTGACCTCTGAGCAAACCCATCATCTGCAGAATGTGCACAGAATGCTGCTAAACGCTTCAGAGAGGAGACGTCTTACCATTTATTTATTTATCTTCTTAAAAAAATGCCATTAATATTTACATATAGGCTATTTTTAATTTTTCTTTCTCTCCATTGGCTGTAAATTTAAGTGGTAACATTTTTGAAACTCATTTTAGATGTTTCATTGTGACCCATGGCAAAAAGAAAAAAAAAAAAGAAAGAAAGAAAAAGAACAACATCAACTTGCAGAAGTGGATACTGTTAGCGATGCATCGTCTCCATTGGCTGTTCAATAACTTCATTGATTACCTGCCGGTCAGGAGTCGATGCACCGGGCGAGAGGGGTGAGATGGCGCAAAAGACTCGGAGGAGAAATAATATTGTTAACTGCTATTGCTGCTGGGACAATGTGCCACCCAGTACAATGACAACCATTCATCATATAAGCAGGTTGTTAATTATAACCATTCATTACTGAGCTCCAGAGTGTCAACTAATGAATATAGATCACCTACTAAACGTTAAGACGTGCTTGATTACTTCTGAGATCAATAACACGGGCTTCAGGTGCCATGACCTCCTGTTTACTCAAGGTCAGCGTTTTGTAAAGAGACGAAATTCACCGCTTTTTGACTTCAGTCAGTCGTAGAATAATCCACGTGTCATGTTCACCGCTGACGTGCCACAGCGAGTATCAATAAAATAATAATCGATTTCTAGGCATCAAGCCAGTCGGAAGATGGTTATGATGCATCTCTACTATCACACTGGGACGCAGAGTAATGACCTGCTGGGTGTGTTTGTTTCAGAAAGTAGACAAAGCTGTCTATTGATCCACTCATGCAAAGTCTCTCAGATAGACAGATGAGGAAGAAGAAAGGAGGAAGAGGAGGGACGGGGGGGGGAACGGTCTCCAAAACCAGGATCTAATGAGAAACGTGATTGGGAGTTAGTAAATCTAATTTAGAGATCCCACTTGACGACGAAAACTCGATTTGTCATCTCGAAAGGAATGCGTCGAGGTGAATATTGTAACTGAATAAAAGATGGGTTTGTAGATAACCCGAAGTTCTGCTTATTCCATTTGAGAGGATTCATCCTCGCCGGTCACAATTCACAGCAGGATTTAAAGGGAATCGATGATGCCATGGAGGAAATTCTGACATCAAAGGCAGAAATTCCCCAAACTGCCAGGACTATAGCTGTTGATATCCAGTTTTCACTCAGTTTCCGTGAGAAAAATTAATGGTTCCGAGCACATTAACGGAGAGGGTCCTATTTTCATCTCTCATCCGACGATACTTGTTGCGTAATTTGCTACTCTCCCAAATGCATGACTACTCCGTCAAAATAAGTAAATTGAACTCTTGTTAGAGCGAGAGGTTTTTAATTTTTTTTTTTTTTTTGAGTCTTAAGATGAACTTGCACAGTAAATAATCTGAAAATAGAGGAACAAGATTCACATGGGTGCAGTAATAACTTTTACACAACATCTGATTACCCTGAAATACAATAAAAGTAAAACTCTAAATCTTCTAAAAGCCGTGTAATGTCCGTACAGCCTGTGCCGCCTCTCTTCTCTGCTGCTTTCAATTTGATTACGGAGGTCTCCTTTCTTTCTCTCTTCTCTTTTTCTTTTTTTTTTCCGTAGCACTGCAATTCACTTCCATATATTTTATCCAATCTCACTCAGTTAGTCCAACTTACTGTGTGTTAAAGGCTGCAGCCTTAGAGGGCGTTGTTCAGCTGAAAGACGGGAAGAGAAGTGAGTGTGTACTTAGGGCTGGTGAAAAGCTGCAGAATTCAAACGATTTAAAACTAAAGCTCTGATTTACATATTTTTAAAGAGAAGCATGTGAGTATACTGGTTACACAAAATTAGGGAAAAAACGAATGCTAAAGAAAAACTTTGAAGGATTTAACATTTTTGAGGGGTACTAAATTGTTTAAACATAATGTTCAATGATGCAACTTTGTTTTTGCATATCCTATACCAAACACATTAATAAGAATTTAACTGAAGATGTTTGTTTAGATGTTAATTGTGTGGGGTTGTTTTGAGAACATATCACCTTAGTGAATGTAATAATTGTCAGACAAGGTGTGGCTGAGAAAGTTTGTACTGCAGCAACAGTTAAGGTTCGTATACAAAATTTGTATATGCTTCAGCGAGTATCTGAAAAGATTTAAAAGGTTTGCACGTACTTTAGTAACATTTGAGTCATTAATACCAACTTTGTTTTTTGTTTTGGTTTTCTTTGTAACATGGCAGGACAAGATCCTAAGGGATATATATATATATATATATATATATATATATATATATATATATATATATATATATATATATATATAAAATCTCCAAATGTATGATTTCTGCTCAGAAATAAAGCCTGGTTGTTTTACTCAAATATTGTAGGTTAGAATTTTTCTTTCTAATATTTATATCTACAATGTACTTAACAGTCAAAAGTCATACATTTCTCCATTTTGAAGCAAATATCCATACAAAGAATACAAATAAATACTTTCGTGGTCCTTTTTGGGAGTAAACCAGTACTAACTTTCTCACACGATACCGCTTACATTGCACTAAATCCTTCGTACCAAGATGAAATGTAAACCGTTTCCCTGGTAACAACAGCTCCAGTCGATATCAGTCACAGCTAGTTTAATGTCAGCACTGTTTTGCATCACTAAACTGGATGCAAAATTAATTTTCAGACTTGCAAAAACTTTTTCAACTGGAACACATAAAGTCACTATGTTTTTGATATAGTAACTTCTAATACAACCTACATGAAAACATTATCCTAAAACGCCCTTCTTTGCCTCATAAAACCTCATCACACTGAATCAAAATGTACTCAAAAGAATTTGGTAAGATTTGTTACCAAAACAAATCTAGTCGTTTAACCGACTTGTGTCCGGAATTCAGTTTTACAGTGTAAATGTTACGCAAGCCGATTTATTTTTACACTCATGCAAATGTTTCAAACTGAACTGGAACTGGCAGGCAAGGAGTTGTGCTTTGCAGCAAATGCCAGAGGAGAGTAAAGCAGATTGAAATTCAATTTAGTAGATCAGAGCGAAATAGAACAAAACGGAGAGCAGCTTTGTGTCTTCTGTGCTTTGAAGAAACATTTACTGTACTTGCAGCTTCCATCTCAGGCCGATTATGTAGCAGCCTTCACAGTCTATTACTTTACATCAATTATCATAATGCCGAAGCTGAAAACGTCCGCCGGTTTTTACTTGAAGAAAAAAATGGACTGCACCTAATGACTGTATACACAACAGGCGGCAAACAAATGCACATTGAATAAAAGAAATAATGAGACTGGACCTGCTGAGTGACCCAACTGTTGCTCTAAAGAAAGCTGCCGCTTGAAACATTTTTGCTGAAGTGCACACTGTAGCTGTTTATCCTTTAGAAAATAAGTTGTTTTCTTGATGGGGTTTTTTTTCCAGTGAGGGATTAAGATAACCAACACTGCCATTGCCCTTTTCTAACTTTTTGTCGAACTCCCCCCCCCCCAGAACTCTAAAGAGGAAAAAAAATTTGATTAAAAAAAAAAAAAAAAAAGAAACAGAACACAAGCAGAAAACAGAACAAAACATTTGAGGTAAGCTGCATATGACCGGGGAAACATGAAGAAAATTGAAAATGAGAAACAAAAGAAGGCAGAGAAAAATTGAGGATTTAGATTTGCATGAGCTACACGAGCTACAGCAACAAACTTATAAGTAATTCCTTTGTTTATTAGGCCAACAACAAAATAACTCAGTGAATTACTGCTACGTTGATTCAGGTCAGGATTTAAGACTTCGGTTTAAATTATTGCAACGCATCTCTGGCTGCAGGCGTTAAGGTGAACTTCTGGAAAATTCTCAGCCTCTAATAAATTCACTTCTAGGTTTTCCCTGTTCTTTAGTGCCATCCATCTTTCCATCACCTCTGACCAGCTTAACATATTCCCACAGCATGATGCTGCATCCTCCAGGTTTCATCTTGGGGATAATGTTCAGGGTGATGTACTGCATTAGTTAAAAAAAAAAAAAAAAATCTTTTTCCATAAAGGACTTAAAATTAAGCACTTGCTCTCCAGCATAAAATCCCAATGAAACACAGTAAAGTTTATGGTTGTAATATGGCAAACTCATGGGAAATGAATGCAGGGTTGTGAATACTTTTTCTGAGGTACTGCAACGTAGGGAATGGATATAGATGCACACATCAGTGTATTTCAGGATACTGAATAAGCCACAATATTATATCTCTATATGAAGAAGAGCAGGTGGAGGGAAGTGCATGTGGCACCGGCCCCTGATTGTAGTCAGGAAATTCTTAGACAGCAGCCGAAAGCTGAGATAAAGAAGATCCCTGGGCTTTCTGAATGCCTCTGCATATCTGTGCTGCTGACAAAACCCACACACACACACACACACACACGCACACACACACAGAGGGGTGACACATAATGAACGCTGCCACATAAACATGCACACAACCAAAACATTCACACACTCTGCAATGCAAGAACGCACATCTATATATGGAACCATGTACATACACACACACACACACACACACACACAGGCTCACATAGGCTAAGGAGCCGATGACCCTCGGCTAACTCTACTTATCAGACTAAGCTGCTCCTGCCTTAAGGATAAGCAAAAGGAGAAAGAAAAAAAAAAGACTGGAATTTACACTTTGGATAGATTTAGAAAATAATATAATGCTGAATATATTTTGGTTTCAAATAGGTAACTGTGCTACCTTTCTAAGTTTAGAACTGCATGCATAAAAAGCAAACAATTAAGAAACCTGTTTATGAACATTTTCCACTCAGATTTTACACAGAAGGACCGTTGTGTGAGAATTTACCTTCGCTGCACATGTTCCAAGACAAATATCGACCTTTTTCTCAAGCAATGTGGTGCAGCTGCTGTTTTTTTTTTTTTTTTGCTGCTGCTGCTGCTTCTCCCCAATTCCATAAAGTTTGAATTTATTATAAAACCTCTTTTTTTTTCTACCTGGCAAAACACATCTGCTCGTAATCAATATGTGCAATTTACCTTTCACATAATGCATTATGAAAGATTTAAGCATGCTGCTGAAAAATCTTTTCTTTCTCCTCAGTTCCTCTCATTTGCTCTGAACCTTAAAGGGGTTTCTCATTCATGATTCCCCAACTAAAAATTGTGAATAAAACATATTTTTTTTTAGCTCTCTCCACTTGTTTCAGCTTCACGTTCGGCGGAGCCTGGGTTTTCGTGTCGCATTACTTCTCTTGCAAATTATGTTTTGATATGCAAATGATCAATTAAAATATCCTTTCATGGAATTCAGACTCTTGCCAGGACAAATATTGTCACAAGGACTCGGGGAAACAGACTGAACAGGCTACAGTACTTCATAAAAGTGTTCACTGATCAAGCGTTTTTACACAACCAAAAACTTTTATGCGTTTTAATGGTGTTTAACGTGATAAATTAACACTGGTGTTACCTGTGCACTCCTCAAATTTAGCCTTTTAATGGAAGACTCTCAAGAGGAAAGCCCCTCTAAGAAGAGTGCTAGAAGAGGTTCCACCTGCGCCTTGCCATAAACCACAAAACTTTTTGGCATATATGCAAAACGCTGCGTGGCAGAAAATTTACTCCACTTCACCCTGAACACACCGTCTCCGCAGGGAAACGTGGAGATGCGAGCATCACGCTGTGGAGAGGATTTTCTTCAACAGGGTCATGGAAACTTGTCAAAATGGAAAATTAAGACTCGCACAGGCTCTACTGCCGGGAAAGGAAATATTTCACTCTCTTGGTCTGAAAGTCGGAATCAGTTTGCAGATTTTCCTCTTATGCAGCGTCAAACTCCCGTCCGGATTTGGCTTGTTTGCGCGCGGTTCACGAAAGCCAAACATGTCCTAAATTGCTGTGGAATTATATTTTCCCCTCACGGCTACGCTGTATTGCAAATTGCTGCAAAGGGAAGTCGAGTCGTCAAGACCTCGCGTCGCCACAGTGGTTTTGAATTTTGCATTGGTGTATTAAATTTGTCAAAGACAGATCAGTCAGTGGATTGAATCTCATATATATATATATATATATATATATATATATATATATATATATATATATATATATAAACTGTCCTCGAATTTCTCAGCCACTTAAATCCCACATGGGCAGAACTTGCCAAAGCATCACAGTCATTTTAGCAGCCGGTTGTGAACTCACAAATCCCCTTTCTTCTGCCTCTTGCAGCTTAGAGCTGCAGAGCAAGTGGAGTGGCGGGGGGGGGGGGGGGGTGGGGGAGCTTTACA